>NC_141535.1:14826590-14981363 GCF_021556685.1 Rattus norvegicus
TTTCTCTTTTGTTTAAAACAAATCCAAGCATGTCTCTTTCAAATTTTATTTTTAGTATATTTTTGATAGTTATTGGAAAGTTTAATTATTTATGAAGACATGGATCAATAGTAAATTTGTATAAATTGCTACAGCATCTATGCATGGCAAATAACCATGTATTTTTCTAGTTACTTTTTTCTTTCAAAAATACAGTCTTCACTTAGCTTAATTAAATTAGGTTTGTGGAACAAGGACTTCTGTTTCGCACAGTTCTTTTTATTAGAATTTCCTCACCAATTATATTGCCAGGCAAAATACCACTGTCTTGAAATTTTTGCCTTCACAATGAATATATTTTTAAAAAAATTAATTTAAATATCTTCAGAAACAGCAGTAATAATTGCCTCTGAGGCTTTGATTCATTTCTGGCCGGGTTCAGTTTTAACTCTCTCTGCAGCACTGTAAATCTGTAACCCATCCCACCACCTTGGCACAACTCAGGGAAGCATGCATCCTCTGAGGGCAGCATGGTCAGGTCTTATGAACATAGACATCTTTACAAATGCACCTTTAGCTGCCATGGGGAAGGACACTGTGACCTGAATATTGAGAAAGGAGTATTTGTTGCGACCACACATTGGAATGCCAGTGGTATGAATTTAGCTTCAAGGATGAATGAAGAGAGGACAGGAACACTTTTTCAGTGAGTATGGAATCATTTAAGGATGTGTTTTTGCCTAGGCAACAAAACATGACGTCTCAACTCTTGTAGCTTATGCTTTCTGTAGTAGCATTTGCTCCATCTTTGAGACATTTCTAAAGCTGTTTAAAAAAATCTGCTGTGCTTTTTTACAATCTCTGAATCAAGTCGAGTCTTTGTATGTGCCTGTCAAGCAATCATGATAATTTAAAATCTGAATTCCTAGGACTGGACCTTGCAAACGACTGGGTTTGGAGCTTGTAGCAACAGAATCGACTGGGAGGACCTGATTTTATCCGATTTGTAGCTTGATTTCATCCAGCAAGACATACTTAAGCATAAAGACCTAAAAGTGGTAGGTGTTGTATTGAAATAGCAGCACACGTAGAGAGCAGTGAGGCATAAGGCAATCCTGAATGCTTTACATCCCCTAACATGGCATTATGCCAGCATGACACACAGTCCAAAGCTTCTGCAATTACAGCTGTGACCCCAAATTAGATTTTAAAACATGTATAAATGTACATGCATTTACTTTTCCTTCATTTTGTCTCCTAATAGTTTGGAAATGCAAGTTCTACTTGCTTCTTAAAATAACTCTGTTCCCATAGAATTCATCCTCAACTTTCTCTACTCTGACAACATCTGCTTTCTTTGACTGGTAGCAGATATGAAGCTTGGCCTTAGGGATTCAGTCAAAGGAGACTCTGCATCTCTCCCAGTGAAGCACCAGAGTTTACTCTCTCTTCCTTTGTGTGTGTATGTGTATCTCTGTGTGTGTGTGTCTGTCTGTCTGTCTATCTCAGTTTCTGTCTCTCTGTGCCTGTCTCTGTCTCTGTCTATCTCTGTCTGTCTGTCTCTCTCTGTCTCGGTCTCCCTCCATGTGTGCAAGAGAAAGAGAATGTGTATGAAAAAAGAGAGGGGCTTAAATAAGATTTTTTTAAAAGACAATAATGGTAACAACTAAGTACTGGCTGCTACAGTTCTCTCTTCCACTCCTGTGTCATGATGAAGTCACCTCCAGGCTATGAATGACACAAGCAGCATGGTGGCTTTTTCCCTGGGTTTCAAGAATCATTTTTCCACTCAGAAGGTCTTTATACCACTGGGGGCCCCAGAACCAGGATGAATCTCCCGATTTCCATTTGCCTGGGTCCCCACAGTACTGTGTCACAAAAGACTTGGATTGACATGCTAAATGTTGAAATATGCCTGATCATGAACATTTCACGGTGCCTATGTCCCATGGCTTCCTGCCTCCCTTAGAAGATTATATAATCACTTATCTTTTCTATTTTTAAAGTAGATTAATTTGATTTAGTAGAAAGAGGACAAGGGGGGAAAGGAGGAATTATGGGAGAAAGCCAATATTATTTCTTTCAAAGCAGTTTAGTTTAGAATCATTTTAATAAGTCTGGAAAATTAGAATTGGGAAAAGAAAATCAATTGTGATGCTATATTCTAGTTTGGAAGGGAACATAAATCCATGCTGGCAAGGACTTCCTAGTGCTAGATAATTAGGGCTCCTTTGTTCTCATGTGGAAGGGACAGGGGAATCATTTGTTTCTTAAATCCATTATTATTATTAACAACGTGGTGTATTCCAAGAATTCTCCTGGGAATGCAGGATGCTCACAGGGCATATCTATTATGTCTGCAAAGAATAAGCAGAGCTTCTTACACTAGAGAATGCAGAGAAGGAATCTGCAGCAGCAGTGAGGGTCCAAGAGAGCTTCTGCCTAATCCTTCTACTTGTTGAACTTCAGAATAATTTCTCATATTGTCTTTTTCCCCAGTGAAGTATTAAGAAGATTTTATCCTCAAAATCTCTTGTATATTGTTATGACAAACACACTCTACAGCCTGAGTTTCAATGTAACCTATACTGGTTATCATTTGAAGATGGGGTTATCAGACAATGGTCTTGGAAAACACATTCTTCGTTTAAAGAACTGGAAAAGAATGGAAAAATTGTGTTAGAATTACCAAGTTGTAAGGTAGGTCATGCCCATAGTAATGAAAATTATATTTCACCAAGCCTGAAGGAAGTTTACAAGTTAATGTTCAAATACTACAAAAATTATGTATGTAGGAAGATTTCTAAAGTCTAATCTTTACTCTGTAAAAAATGAAAGTGTATAAATCTACCAAATGGGATTCTTGGTGTGTGTGTGTGTGTGTGTGTGTGTGTGTGTGTGTGTGTGTGTGTGTGTGTGGTGATGGTGTAGTAAATTCCCAAGAATAAGACAAATGCTTAAGAAATGATAGTTGTTACTGTTTCTTTAATGAGATATACCACATTGAAGGACATTTCCACTTAAGAATTCAAATGAATGATTAAAAGGTAAGGTTTGTAAATTATTTTTAAGAATAAAGAAGGAAAGAAGGCAATTTTATGGTCCAATAGTTTCCTTAAATCATTGACCAGGTGGTATTGTGTTGTAAGCATCAATTTGTAGTTAATGAAAATGGGCTGCGTACAGACAGCTATCAAACCATACAGAGCGCAGTTCATTTCCTGTCTAGAGAACTGTGGAGGAATCCCTATATGATGATGGCATCATGATGCCTAGTGCCAGTCTCACCACCTGGGCTGTCCCTGCTGTGAGCTCTGCTTCCCTTGGTAGTGCAATTGCCCGATACTGAAACTTCTTTTTTTTTCCCTGAAAAATAAGTAGAAATGTGAATGCTGGGTTTCATTTCAAACACACTATGTTTGAGTACTGAAGTTTCATGTACACACTTTTGCTTAGTGACCTCATTCCAGTCTCACAGTGACCATGTGCGTGTTTTACCCAGAGAACTCTTAGAAAGGCGAAAGCACTCGTACTGTGCTGTCAAGTGCCTCAATATTCTGGTAAACTGGAAAGAAGAAGAAAAACATAGGGAGCCAATCCAACATTTTCTAGATATTAAAATTGTGGAATGTCTGAAAGGATGAGAGGGCCAGAGGGGATTCAAAGCGGACAGTCCCCATCTCAGTCCCCTCTCAGTGGGAACACTAATAAACAGTTCCTTTGGCCAAGCCAGTTTCCTATGGTGGTCAACAAAAATACTTCCTGGGTTAAAGCCATGACCTGCCCTTCTGCTTTCATGGTAATAAAAGCAAAGAAAGCCACTAATTGGACACTATATTTTATTTATTTCTTAAGAGAAATCACCCTTTCAACTATCTTTGGCATAGGTCCTTAGATTCTCCCCTGGTGCTCTCTAGGGAAATTCATGCCTAGATTTATTAAGTTGTACTCAAATGTAAGAAACCACAGGACCTTCTATCCCTACAATTCTTGGATCTTAGAAATTGAAACCAAATATGGAAAGTGGTCAGAAGTCTTACATCATTCAGAGGACACAGAGATGAGTCTCTATTGGTAACGTTGTTTATAGGAACCAAAAGGTAATGTATTTACACCAGATCGTATGGTGTCTTGAAACAAACTAAGAGCCATCAAACCGTATTTCAAGATATCTAAGCAACACAGACTTGGCTTAACTCATTTATTCCTATCCATCATCCCTTCATTTATAAAATGAGGGTCAGGTTCAATGAACATTGGTGGGATGGGAAGGATGGGAGATGCTTCACTCTTGCCAACTTGCATTCTCTTGCATCAAAAGCCAATTGTGATCTCAGTCTCATAAGTCTCATACATCAATACCCATGACCAGGGAAAGGGTACTGTGAATGTAAGAGGCCTGTTTTAAGGGACAAACAGTGCTGTTTTATTTTCACAAATCCCTATGCAAGAGACTATGTGTGCCAAGAGTAAAATTGTCTGTCCCCACTGGTTTATCTTTCTTGAATTCAGTCTTGAAAATACACACACACACACACACACACACACACACACACAGAGAGAGAGAGAGAGAGAGAGAGAGAGAGAGAGAGAGAGAGAGAGAGAGAGAGAAGAGGGGGGAGCTAATATGAGTCTAGCAATGTAGAATATAAGTACTAGATTTATCTTAGCCTGAATAATGACTGAATCTGACTGCATAAAACTAGAGTTCAGTCAATCTAATTTTTAAATATTGTTTTCATGACTAGATTTTTATGAGTTGTTTCTAAGTCTTTCCCAAGTTCATTTAATCATTATAGCAGAATGGAGACCGGATGAACTCAACACAGAATATTATGTAGAAGGGTCCACTTCCTGGACAGTGTGTTTCAAGACATTATGCTAGATAATTGTGGCATGCTTTCAGGAACTAAGTTGGTCTCCTAAAAACAGGCTACAGTTATCTAACATTTTCTTTTTTTAAACATAGATATTAGTGCTTGTTCTTATCAACAGGTAATATTTCCCTTAGAAGATGTTATAGATGTCCTTAAATGGTTATTCAGTACAATATGACATACTGTGTCATCTGCATTTGGAAAGATTAATGCCTCGAACTTCCCTTCATCTTTTTATTTTCAAACGTAGTGTTATATAGAGGCACAAAAGCAAAGCATCTCTCACAACCTGTCTAAATATGAAAATTAACTTATAAAGTACGATAATATGGTCAAATTAATGTCCTAGGATTCAGATCTCAGTAATTGTTACTCACTGAGAAGAGAATATGTTGGTCTTTTCTTCATGTATAATTCAAATAATATGAGTTCTTAAATAAGATCAGTTTTGCTATTCTATCATGACTGAATTTTACATAATAAAAGAACAAGAGGAAAATATTTTTCAGGGCTAGAGATTATAAACAGTGATATATTTCTGGTGATTGTATGGTGCCCACAGCACAAACTAGATAGAATATCACAATTCATGTGAGCCTTATGCTTCCTCCTCCGAATAAAATGAAGGAATTTTTCTACTTCAGGCAGTCAGAAGTTTGGTTTGTCTACTGGTGCACTTATGTTTCTGGTAACAACAGCCTCTAATTAGTGTCTAACATGAAAGGTTGAACCACCTCACACAGGAATGCAGTCTGAGTCATGACAACCTCGGCAACAAGGAACATGAGCTGTGGTCACACATGTCTCCAGTACTATGTTGTGGAAATAGTATTAAAATAATAGATATTCACAGTAAACATCCCGTAAAGGGAGAGGAACCAAGTAATAGGCACATTTTAAACCAGTTTGTATACGAGTTGCCAACAGCCACAGGAGGAACAGTCACAGAAGGTGAGTGTAGATTGCGGTACTGCTCTCGAGTTTCACTTGTGTAGGAAGCTGAATCAGGAATAATTTCAATGTAAAAGAGGTCGTGATATGTTGGTGACGCAAATAGGATGATTTAGACTATTGTGAACCACCTAACTGCTAGTTTTCAAGTGGGTCGATGTAACAAATGGGAAACTTGCTGGCATTGGTACTCCCTCCACTTCCGTCTGCCTTTCAAACAGTTACAGAAACAGAGGATCCCCCCCACCCAGCAATCTCTCTCTCTCTCTCTCTCTCTCTCTCTCTCTCTCTCTCTCTCTCTCTCTCTGAACAAAGAAGATAATTTTTAGCAAGAGGGGAACAGGAAGAGCATTTCCCCGACTCCTGTTTGTCTTTGCTGTACTCTCACAACAATATGAAATAGATTTTGATGATTGCTGCTTTAAATCATTGGATGATTATTGGTGTATAGCGACAATCCATCAGCATATATAAAAGTGATTTTAAAACCTGAGGGGCTGGGGATTTAGCTCAGTGGTAGAGCGCTTACCTAGGAAGCACAAGGCCCTGGGTTCGGTCCCCAGCTCCGAAAAAAAAAAAAAACAGAACCAAAAAAAAAAAAAAAAAAAACCTGAGAGGTTTGGAATGAATAGTGTCTTACTCATGATGATGCACAGTTAGAACCATTCCAGTACACTGGAATGCGTTTGAGTGAAGGGCTACCGAAATGATTTTATTTTCAAGCAATTACAGTACTAAGAAACTACTTAAATAACTGAGAAACTGCTTCCATCCATTGATGTGGACATAGCTCTAAGACATATCTTTTTAACTGCTAATTTATGTTGCAGGGCACAGATCACTGTGGAAAGGTTAGCACTAAGCAAACAGCCTGGGATATATCCAGAAGAAGACTCAAATATATCAGAGAATTCAAGCCAGAAAGCAGAACTCAGAAATGCTTTCTGCTTTAGTCTCTGCTTCCAGTGTCCTTCCTTGAATGTCTGCCTTGGTTTCCTCCATGCTGATCTGTTAAGGTATGAAGTGAAATCAACACATCTCAATATGGTCACTATTATATTACACTAGGGTTATACTGTATTAATAAACTAGGACAATCTGTTTTTTCACCTGTTCAAAAACAAAAGAAAGAAAGAAAGAAAGAAAGAAAGAAAGAAAGAAGGAAAGAAAGGAAGGAAGAAAGAAAGGAAGGAAGGAAGGAAGGAAGGAAGGAAGGAAGGAAGAAAGAGGAATACTTATTTGCCAGCATTGAATTATAGTTTGAATGACATGAACTTTTCAATTCACTTTTTGGAACAGATGTGTACTATTGTTATTATTTTTAAAATGCTGTATCTGATCAAATATACAATAGAATTCCATTCTAGTTAAAACTTTCTAAAAGAAAACTAATAGTTGTAAAATTCTAATATGGATATCAGTAAGACTGTATATTTTTAATGACTTTCAAAACTTTACCATCTTTTCAAATTTTATCTTCTCATGGAACATATTAAGGCAATGTAGAACATGCCATTATTTAGTAACACATAGCAATTTAACATACCCTTCGCAACTAGAAAGTAACAGTGACATTAATATGAATACATGCACAATGTCACACAAATTTCATCTAGTCAAGCAGTAGCTTATACCTAAAATCAAGTGTTACTCAGTTCAGAGCAAATGTTGAAATTCAAGACAAATTATAAAATTAGGCAAAACACTTAAAATACTGAAGTTTTAGACATTAGCATTAGAAAAGTTTTACTTCTTGTAAAAGACTTCATGTCTTTTTATTCCTCTTATAAGGGTTGCTTCTATTTGAATTGTACAAAAGTAACAATTTGACCATATAAAAAGGATAAAATATCATTTGTCATAGGATCATTTAGCAGAAACCTTGTTGGTCTAGGAATATAAGTAGGTGGTACATGCTTGTACGAAGGAGGTTCTAGATTCAATCCTGAGCACCACCACCACCACATCATCACCATCATCACCATCATCATCACCATCATCACCACCATCATCACCATCATCACCATCATCATCACCATCATCACCATCATCATCATCATCATCATCATCATTACCACCATCATCATCATCATCATCATCATCATCATCACCATCACATTTGTGATATGTAGAGTACTCTAGGGGTTCTTATGGGAGTAGCTCATTTGTTGATCCACTGAAACTCATATCGGGTATGACTGTTATGTAGAGTATTGACAGTGAAGAGTAGATGGAGTCTTTGAGAATAGATTCTAAACAATAAAGATTGCAAATTACATTTATTTTTGAATAAACTGTTTTCTTTTATCTTGAGAGCAGTTTTTTGCTGTCTTGATACTCAAGTTAAGAATATAATATAGATGAAAATCTGGGGAACTTATAGGAGAAATAATATGAAAGAAGTGTGTTTTGCTACAGCCAAAACTACACAGGTTACCATTTTCTATGAAAAAAAAAATGATTGTCCATCTTTGAGTTTTATCACCTGGACAAAGAAGGAAAACTGTCCTGATTCCTGAGGCCCCTAGTAGCCCTTGCCACTAGAGGAACAAATGTCCCTCACTATATAACTGATCGCTGCATCTCTAAAGTGTGCCCACCTCATGTCTACTCTTTGGGTAAGCTACAGCAAAACATGAAAGTGTAGGAAGAATAGAAAGAGTTGGACCATCAGAAGTCTTGGTCTGCCAAAACTGTAAATAAAGATTATTTGCTGACTCTAACACAAAACACACTCATTTAGTAATGTGACACTCAGACTTTCTAAGGTTCCACATCACAAAATATTAAGAAAAATATGTATTTAAAACTTTTCTTTACATAAAATATTTGATGGTAATTGAATTACTAAACCTGTAGCATAGACATGTTAAAGTATTACAATTCTAAACATCTATGTGCTGAATCCTGTTAACAGTGATCATGTATTCAGTTATGAAAATTCCACAGATATTTGATGAATTGCGTTAAGTTGAACGATTCAGAAGTTTACTGTTTCTTATGGGGAAGGGAGTGAGTTAGGGAAGCATTGGGGGAAAGGAGGTAAACATGACCAAAATAGGTTGTAGGAAACTCAAATAACTAATTTTAAAAATCAAAGAATGAGCTTTCTATTTATATTGAATTTATTAAGTGTGTTGCTGATACTCAGTGTGACTAGGTCTGAGAGGCTAATGTGAATTTCCTGCTCATGACAATTCACTTTGAAACTTGGCTCTGGCCACTGACTCATTCAACAGTAATGTCTGGGATTCGTTCTAATGCTTTGTCTTAATTCAGCTCCCAAAATCACACGGGAATCCACGTGTCCAGATGCTAAGAGTCCCTGTGCACAGTTGGTTTTTGATTAATAAATAAAGAACCAGTAGCCAATGGCTGGACAGAGGTACAGAGGCAGGACTTCTAGGATTCCCAGGGCAAGAAATTAAGGAGAGGAGAAGAGGAGATTCTGCCATAAAAGGGGCATAGGGAGGGAACAAGAAGGGAAGACGTTCAAAATGTAGATACAAAGGGAAAACAGTCTCATGGGAGGGCTGCCTAGAAGGAAACAGGAGAGCAAGGACAAAATATAGATTTAGAAAATGTTAACTCAGAAATACAGGAAGGAACTGTGTAGGAGCCACAGGGAATTTGAAAGTACCCAGTCATTGAGCAAGTCTTATTAAAAATAGAACTGTATATGTGTTTCTTTTCAGTCGTGAATCCAGAGTTCTTGGGCAGGTACAGAGCTGTGCCCGCCCTCTGGGAGCACAAAGCACAGAGCATATTCTTTTAACAACTCACCTCTACGCAGCAGTAAAGGGCTTGGATTTTCCCACAGAATTAGAATAGCATTATTAGAATTAGTAACAGTATTTGTTTAAAATACAAAAGCAATGGTGCTTTTAATGTATGCAAAGCATTTAGAACATTGCCTGACACACTGGAAATGTTTGATTTTTATTAGTGCTTGAGTAGCCTGAAGCTGAACTCAACTCTCATCTCTGTCTTGCGTTTCTATTCTCAGCCAGATAGTTCTCAGATGGCATCTGAAGGGACTTAACAGCTGGAGTTGAAAAAGAGAACCAAACATGATCTTCATTAAATAGTATGAAGACAAATTTATCTTTCACGTAGCCAAGATCCATCTAATGATTATTCCCTGGGCTGATCCATCATTGGCAGTTTGTAACTCACTCCCTCCTTACCCAGGAGTAAAGCTTAAGGCATTTTTTAAGGAGACATTAATTAAAGTAAGCAAAGGACTAAAGCATAATTGCTATTTTGAAGTGTAAAGAATGCTACAAATATCAGTGAGAACATAATAATAATAAAACACCCTCAAAATTTATTATTCCTCTTTCCACAGAATAAAGTAGAAGGACGTTTCTTACCAAAGCAGAATTCTTAAAGTTAGAGCAGAAAACATTAGAGAAACTACATTTCCTCTATAGGTGATTGATGTGTGCAACAAGGGTGGGGGGCACCTCGAATGTGACCCAGAGAACCTGGGATAGGAGAAGCTCCAAGAATCAGTGGGACGGCCTTAGCAGAGATTCACAGCAGTGAGGGTATAGAACCAGAAGAAGCCACCTGCTCTAGCTACGCTGGAACCCCAGTGGAGCAGCAGGGAACCAACTGATCCCCAAATGTTTGACTCAAAATGTATCCCGTCTAAAAATAACGGAGGGAAGTGGAATGCAACAGAGACTGGGGTAAGGGCCAAGCAATAACAGGCTCAACCAGAGACACATCCCATGGGCAAGCATCAATCCCTGATACTATTAATAATTCTTGGTTGTGCTCGAAGACAGGATCCTAACATAATTGTCCTCTGAGAGGCTCCACCCAGCATTTGACTCATAGTCAAGCTGTGAATGGAGTTTAGGGACTTATGGAAGAACTGGGGGAAGAATTGAGGGCCCTGAACTGGCTAGGGACTCCGTAGGAAGACCAACGGAGTCAACTAACATGAACACTTGGGGGCTCTCAGAAGCGGAGCTACTAACTAAAGAGCGAGCATACACTAACTAGACCTCGGCCTACCCTCATATATGTAGCAGATAAGTAGCTCGGTCTAAATGTGGGTCCTGAACAATGAGAGCAGAGCTATGCGGAAAGCTGATGCCTGTCTGTAGAACATGTTCTACTAATTTGGCTCTCTTCTCTGGCCTCAGTGGGAGAAGTGCCCCGTCAGTCCTGCAGATATTTGATGTGCTAGGGTGGGGGACACTCAAGGAAGCCTCTACTCTCTCAGAGGAGAAGGGACGAGTGAAGAGGGAAGGAACTGTGGGATAGGGGAACCAGTAGCAGGGGACAACGATTGTGATGTAAACTGAATAAATAAAAAAGTGAACAAGTAAATAAATGAACAAAATAAAAATCTGAGACAATTTGAATTCATTATCAAAAGTCAGGCAGGTCAGCAGTCATATGCACTACATCTGTGGCCTTGATTTACAACCCAATTAAACAGAATTTTCAATATTTTAATTTTTAATTTATGTATTTTATTTATTAATTTTAAGTGAAATACAAATGCAGCACTTGTTGCCAATCCTGTTTTCCTATCAACTCCTCCATTGTTCCCCTCCTTCCAATCACTCTCATGCTCCCATCCCTCTTAAATTGAAAGTGCTTTTTCTTGATTATTATTTTATTATTATTATTACATATACATATATACATAAATATACATGTACAATCTGCATTTATGTGTCTTGTGTGTGTACTTTCCAGACTGTCTACTTCTTTTGGGCGATCACCTAAGATCTCATCTGTGAATAAAGCTAATTTTTTTATTCTAATTTAGCAGCCATTATTTGTATAGGGTTGCACCTCCTTGAGATTTAATAAGTTAACAAGTCTATTGACTTCTTCCCTTTTTGGGTATTATTTAAGTAGTCAAAGTGTTAAGTATTATGAATGTGGGTTCTCTCTCATTTCTAGGCGACATAATCTTACCAGCAGACATCTTAGTCCTCCGGTTCTTACAATTTTCCATCTACTCTTTTGTAATATTCCCTAATCAGGGATTTTACTTAAGATATACATTTGAGTAAAGACTGTGCACAATGTATTGATTCTTGCACTGTGTCCAATGTGTTTTTATGTAATGGTCTTTAATTTGCTATTTTCTGTAATATGCTCTAAAGAGGAATCTCTTTGATGAGGTGTAGAGAGCCATACATTTCTGTAATCAGAAACATACATTTTACTTTGAAGCGAAGCAGAGGGGTGGATGTGGAGGGAGGAGTTGGGGGAGGAGGAGAGGAGGGAAGAGAAGCTGTAGATGGGATGTAATATATGAGTGAATAAATTAAAACAATAAATTTTAAACCTTACCAATAACTCAAGTACAGGTTTCTCATGCCTGTTACTCTTTCTTTTCTTTTCTTTTTTCTTTTCTTTTCTGTCCTTTTCTTTCCCTCTGACACTTTTTTTAATTGCATTTTTTTGATTTACATTTTACATGTTATCCCATTTCCTGGTTTCCCCTCCAGAAACCCGCTATCTAATCCACCCCACCCCGCTTCTGTGAGGGTGCTCCCTTACTCACCCATCCACTCACACTCACCTCCCCGCCCTGACATTCGCCTACACTGAGGCATCAAGCCTTTACAGGAGCAAAAGCCTCTCCTCCCACTGATGCCCAACAAGGTCATCCTTTGCTACACATGCAGTTGGAATCATGGGTCCATCCCTGTGTTTTCTTGGATGGTGATGTAGGCCTTCTGAGCTCTGGGGGTTCTGTTTGGTTGACACTGTGTTCTTTTTATGGGGTTGTAAACACCTTCAGGTACTTCAGTCCTTCCTCTAACTCCTCCATTGGGGACCCTGTTCTCAGTCCAATGGATAACTGCGAGCATCTGGCTGTATATTTATAAAGCTCTAGCAGAAACTCTCAGGTGACAGCTATATCAGACTCCTGTCAGCATACACTTCTTGGCATCAACAATATTGTCAGGGATTGGTGGCTGTATATGGGATGCATGCCCATGTGGGGCAGTCTCTGTATGGCTTTTCAGTCTCTGCTCCACACTTTGTCTCCATATTCCTTCCTAAGAATATTTTTGTTCCCCCTTTTTAGAAGGATTGAAGCATCTGCATTTTGGTCATTCTTCTTCTTGAGCTTCATGTGGTTTGTGAATTGTACCTTGGGTATTCCAAGCTTTTGGGCTAATATCTGCTTATCAGTGGTGCATACTGTACATGGTTTTTTTCATGATTGGATTACCTCACTCAGGATGATATTTTCAAGTTCCATCCATTTGCCTAAGAATCTCACAAAGTTAATGATTTTAATAGCTGGGTTGTACTCCATTGTTTAAATGTACCACATTTTCTGTTTCCATTCCTCTGCTGAAGGACATCTGGGTTCTTTCCAGCTTCTGGTTATTATAAATAAGACTGCAAAGAACATAGTAGAGCACGTGTCCTTGTTACATGTTAGAGCATCTTTTGGGTATATGCCCAGGAGTGTTATTATTTTTCTTAGGAGCATTGTCAGCTTAAGTGGCATGACTTCATTTAATATATTGTATAATATACATATATATGTATATTATGGATATATTGATATAACTAGGTAACTAAAAAGGAATATAATTACTTAAGGATTCATTCTTGGTTTTCCATTTGCCTCCATTTCCTACTGTTTTGATACTCTACATTATAGTCCTGTATTAGTCAGGGTTCTCTAGAGTAACAAAATGGAATGTCTCCTTATATTAACTGAATTTATAGTACCGATTTATGGTCTGTAGTCTAACACAACAATGGGCAGCTGTGAACTGGAAGTCCATGAATTTGGTAGTTCCTCTGTCCCATAAGGCTAGCTGTTTCAGCTGGTCTTCTGTATAAGCTGGTATACTGAAGAAGTAGGCTCCAAGAGATGGCCTGGCAAGTACAAGCAGGTGAAGAAGAGTGAGTCTTCCTTCTTCCAATGTCCTTATGTAGGTCAGCAGCAGAAAGTATGGCCCAGATTAAAGGTGTATACATACTTTGTCCCATTCTGTCCTTGAACTCAGAGACACGCTTGTCTCAGTCTCCTGGGATTAAAGACATGTATTACCTTGCCTGAGCCTAAATATTCATGACCACTATGCATCAAGATGGCCATGTCAAGATTTGGGTCAGAAGCCTGTGTCTTCCAACCTCAAGCTTTGGATCAGAGGTGTACCCTCCCTTTATGCACTGTAGTTCATTCCTGAATTAGTCAGGAGTAGTCAACATATTCCACCCCTTTTCAACTTGATACAAATCATATCTCATGTTCAAATGAAACAATAACCAGGCCATAAATATGCTTAACATGATATAACTACCCCTTGTAAAATCACAAAGACATTGTAAGTTTAAAATAGGTCAATATCCCTTGGGAACATCATTTTGTCTCAACTTAAATACCAATTGGTGTTCTCTTAAGAATTTGAGAGAAAGCACAAATGTGTTCTTAGCAAAATAAAACAGAAGCACACTTACCATTTATAATCCCTGTTTCTGCAACTGGTCTTTTGACCATAGTTGATATTTATAACTACTTTCCTCTACTCAACTTCTGTCTTACTTACGGTTTTACTGCTGTAAACAGACACCATGACCACGGCAACTCTTACATAGGACAACATTTAATTGGGGCTGGCTTACAGGTTCAGAGGATCAGTTCATTATCATAAAGGTGAGAACATGGCAGCATCTAGTCAGGCATGGTGCAGGAGGAGCTGAAACTTCTACATCTTCATCTGAAGGCCTCTATGAAAAGACTGACTCCAGGCAACTAGGAGCAGGGTCTCAAAACTCACCCCCACAGTGACAACTTTTCCCAAGAAGACTACACATACTCTAACAAGCCCATACCTCCTAATAGTGCCAACCTCTGTGCTGAGCATATTTAATCCACCATAAGCCCCATCTTTGTTTTTCCTGTAAATATAAGCTATATTCTACTATTTCTCCCTCCTTAATCCCTCTTTCTGAATGGTTGACCATGTTGAAATGCTCATTTCCCCAATTTTCCCGTTAAACAGAAACAAAAGCCAAAACAAAGTCAAACACAAAACCATACCAGTTAACCTGCTTATGCTTCCATACTGAGTTCTTGATTCCACAGATTGTTCTTCAACCCAGCAAGTCATTGGTTGCTTTTCTGTACCACAATAGAAATCTACATGAGCTATTTCTTTTGGATGGGGAAGTAAATGAAGATATTTAAAAGCTAAGTATTGGAAGCACATGACTTTTGTATAGATGTTGACTCTGTCATATTAATCTGCAGTTTTACTTATTTGTAAAATGAGGGTCAAGATACCGTGAGTTAAGATAATATTCTTGCAGGAGAGCATGACAGTGCTCCACTGTAGAAGACCTGCATGTTTTCTACATGAAGACATGTGACTATTGTTTTCTAAGAATCGCTTGTGTTGCTGCAATGGGTACCCCTGTAAGAAGATCCCTGTGACTCCTTCTCTGGAACATAGCAGTAGGCTCTCCACCCTCAATCTCTCCCATCACTAGTTACCTGTACAACATTGCTATATTTACCTTCTGGCTTCTTTTATGTATTTCTGTCTCTAGTGCCAAATTGCTGGTCTGGCTACACTTACCCTTTATTTTGAAATAATTTCTGTTACTTATTCTTATTCAGCTCTTACATGCTGTCTTTTTTGTTATATGCTGAATTATTTATTTTTATCAGTAATCAGTAATCTAAGAGCATTTGAAGCAAGTTCTATACCACTGAATATGTGCTCAGTCCTTCTTTTGTCTACTAATTAATTTTTATTGGATATTCTTTAATCTATTTACATTTCAAATGTTATCCCATTTTCTGGTTTCCTGTCCATACATGTCCCTATCTCATCTTTCTCTCCCTTCTTCTATGAGGCTATCTTATTGACACGATATGCTAGCAGAAGGATGAGTGAATTCCTAAAAATACTGATTACTTTCCTAGTTTTGAGTGTTGTCTGTAAAATGGTTTCTGCTTAAATTTTATTTGATAATGGGTAACAGATAAAACTTAATTACTAAGGTTTATATCAAATAGCACATATTTTCTTCACTTCATTGTTTATGTCTCCATATTATACAGTGAAATTCAGATAAATACAATGATTCTTTCCAATATGCCATTGTAAGGGTAAAAGTTTGAATCATACACATTAAGTCACTTTTGGTCATCTAGATCAACATTTGAATGAAGGAGCCTTGTTTTCAGAAGATAATTAGAATTAGGTGAATTTATATGTATAGGATGATGGGATTGGTAACTGTATAAAAATTACAAGGGAGTTTTCTGCTTCTCTAGCACATGAGGCTATGCCTAACAGATAGGCATCTTGAAACAAGGAAGATGGCACTTCCAAATGCCTTGCCATGCTAGTACACTATCATGGATTTTAAGCCCTATATGACAAATAATTTTTTGGTTAAATTTCCCAGTTCAGAATGTTCTCTTATAACCTAAAAAATTTAAGTGAGGTGATTTGACCCAACTATAAAGAGAAAACTGCCTAGCATTCTGAGAAATATCTAGGAGCAACAGATATTTTGAAGGTCCTCTGAAAAATAGATGCTTTTATCAATTTCCAGATGATAATGGACAAGGCATAATTTTGTCATGTTCCCTAAAAATAAATTTAACTCTATATGGTAGCAATAGAAAAATCTCCAAATACACAGAGATCATTGTGGTCACATCTTCTATTTTCAAACATAGTGGGTATGCCTGTCCAACTTATTTAGTTAGTTAGAGCAACTAACTTACTGTATATAAGCAGATACATCTAAGACAAGAAGGCCAACTATGCGAAAAGCATTTAAAAGGGAATTTAGGTATTTTCTAAATATTAGCAATTCAAAAATATTCTCATATGCCATGAAAACATTGTCCATACACCTAAGGATGACCTGAACTGAAGTGCCTGCCTCATCCTCTAAATTCTGCAATGACAGACATGTGTCATAACCTTGTCAAATATTATATAATAGTTTCAGCATTTAATACATATTGAGAGTAGGAAAAATGCAATTTATAGCACTAATTTATATATTAAAATTTGTTTAATTATAAAATAAAGAAGTAATAATGATTTTTTCAAATTATAGGACAAAGTAATAGAAATTTATTCATCATAGGCAATTTTTTAAGTGTTTAATATCTACTGCTTTTCTCTCTACTAAGAAATTTATTTGGAATTTTATCTCTAATATTTTAACAAAAATTTTTAAAACTTGTATTTTTTTAGAATGAAACACAGAAACTCTAATGTTTGTGGGAAAAAAGTATTAAACTGTTTTTCTCTGGTTTCAGAGAACTAAGAGAATGGATGGATAGTCATAAAATGAAGTCACAGCCAGTATTAATCAATCCAGATGTAAACTACCAGTCAATAGGATCTATCTAATTCTCATACTGAACAATGTAAAAATTCTTTTTTTAAATTGAAAATGTGAACAATACTTGTAACTTTTGACTTTTCCATATGCATCATATGGAAACTGCCACACCAATGGTATCTTTGGGGCATTTATTGATGAAGGATGGTATGACAGGAATCAAAGTTTCAAACATGACCATGTGACCACACCTATAAAAATTAATAAACAAAACAAAGAAAGAAACAGAAAACACAGATCTAAATGACATATTATGGTAAATGAGATGGGTCAGCAACTAAAGGCGCTTGTTGTCAAGTTTGAAGACCTGGGTTTAATGCACAGAATGCACATGGCAGAGGATTAGCACTAACTCCTGCTGATTGGCCTGCCAATCACATGTGCCCTACATTCACTACACATGCACACATGCACACATGCACACACAGACACAGACACACACAGACACACACACAGACACACACACACAGACACAGACACACACACACACACACACACACACACACACACACACACACACACACCAAACTCCAAATGTGGAAACATTTGTTTTTACAAAATAGTGAGAAATTAAACCAATCCAAACCAACAGTAGAGTGGATATAAATTACTTTCCGACAAGCAATGTTTGCAAACCTCTAAATGTAATGCAAAGGTACTTTTGTTTCTGAGTACTGGTAGATTTGGTCATAGAATTTACATGTGTTTTATTTTCTTCCTAAATTTTATTTATCTTGGTATTCAAGGAAATCCCTGAGTCCCCAATTGTGTATTTTTTAATGGACAGTATTATTTAATCAAAGCAAGAGTCGCAATACTATTTTACTGCATATATATTCTCCTTAAAAAGGCTAAATTATGAACACTGTGCATGTAAAACTACATTAGAGTTCTCAAATGACAGGAAACTTTCTAATAGTGATGTTCATTAATTTTATCTCCCTTGGTTCATTAATTTTATGTTTTTTTTTTTACTTCAAAGGTGGCACTGTGCTTTCAGGCTGAAGATTCTTTGCTATTTTTTTTTTCATTATAACACTAGGTCCAAATTAGATTTAACTACATTCATACACTAGCACCAAAACCAAGTAAATAAAGTTTGTCTTTTATGAATGAGCGAAAAGGTTAGCAACTAAGAGAAGCAAGGAACTGAAAGTTTTTCTACAGAAAAATGCTTTGCCCTCCTCCTGATGAAGAGCAGTGGCAGCGAGGCATTTGCTGAATTACAATTACATGTGAATCAAAGGAGACCGTGCAATGATCACACAGTGTCAGCATGACCATGTTTTCCACATCAAGAGACAGAGTTAAGATGAGGTAGAAAAATTCCAAGTGCAGCCCATGCTCTGGTAATGACTGAGGTCTTCTGGGCGTACAACATCATTTCCTTTGTCCTTTTCAAGCTTGCATTAGTGTACGGAAAAGATGGTTCTCCTCCCGAAAAGACAATGACAGAACTGGGTTGTGGATACATGTCTATGTCCAATCAGCGGCGATCTGCATAGTAATATGTGGCACAGCTTGTGTAATGAAGTTCCCAGCGTGCAGTCTGGATAGGTAGCCTCCAGTGTGCAGGGTGATTTATTTCCTGTCAAGAGGCAGGACAGCTAGGACTTCTCTTCCTGGTCTACTTGCACCAATATTCTGTCATTTTAGGAAATGGTAATAGATTTTGCTGGTATTTTTTTTCTTTTGAATTGTTTTGAACCCCTGGTTTAGCTGGGCTCTTTCCTACCTCTTTTAATTATGTGACTGGAGCACTAAAGGGAATATCATAAAAAACAAAGCCATCTTTAGTGAGTAGGACTACTATTGTGCTATTGCCTTGGAAGTAATATTTATAATGAAGTTTAAAAATTGTGCTTTGGTAAGGAATAGAGAAAGCAAGTAAAAAGAACTTGGCATATAACTTAACAATGTTCTCAGTAGTAGGGTTAAGATGAATTAAAAATCTCATAAGCCTCTTAAAATTATTAGCTTCTTTATACATTGACATTAACCATTATTTCCAATGTTAGAATGTTCCTACTATAATTTTCCTTAGCCATTTTTACTAGACTTTTTTATCTAGAATTTTAATTTTTTAATGTATAAAATTCTTCTAACCATATTCTTCCTCCAAAGCTTAGAGCATTATTTTTTTTAAAAAAAAACTAGTTAGGATCAAAATTTTAACTTGATCTTTTAGCTTAGATTTAAGATCTTAAATTAAAATAATCAGTAAATTATAAAACATATTTTTCAAGAGATTAGAGATAACAAGAGAATAACATTAAAGAGAAAGCCTATTTCACAGTGATAAGTTATTTCTGTCACCAGGATATTCAAAATCAAAAATAAACATTTTTCTAGGTGTTTTATCACAGATTTGTTTGGAAAATTTCCAATAATTGTATTTGGAATATTTATTTTCAATGTGTCCTATCTTTGGGAAATGTGGCAATTATCTGATCAAATCTCTTCAGAAAGTATAATTTTTAATCAAACTGCTAGGGAGACATGCGTTTAGCCCAAGATTATGTTGAACTGAAGGAGCTTGTATTTTCTTCCTGCTTCTTTAGACAACTTGCTTATTTGATTAATGAAATCATTAGCTACAAAACAAGAATGACAATCTCTTGAATATTGTAATTCACAAGTTTGCAAGAGAAAATGTTGTGAGATGCTGTCCTGTTTTCCCTACACTAGCTTAAACTCCCTATGAAGCTAAGGAGGACCTTGGGTTTATAATTCTCTTGCTTTACCTCCCGAGTGTTGGGGAAGCAGGAATGTGTTGTTGCTGTTGCTGCTACTGCTGCTGCTTGGTGTACAGCAGTTTCCTAGGAGATGAGACTGTAAGCTTTGCAATTAAGCTCCTTAAAACACAGGCTGTTCTAAGAAGACGCAAAGGCTTCTGCAGGGGAGCCCTTTAATTTCAAGTAGTAAACAATTCAAAAGTTTCTGGAAGTCTCTGAAGTTGACCAGATTCAATAGGTTCCACCTTCTCTAAGCATGTTAACAGTAAGAACTGTTCTATTAAGAGAAGCTCTTTGGTCCTGCCAAGGTTGGACCCCCAGTAAAGGGAAAGGTCTGGGGGAGGATTGGAAGGCGGGGAGGACGGGGAGGGGAACACCCTTATAAAAGAAGGGGAGGTGGAGGGGATAGGAGGCTTATGAACAGTAAACCAAGAAAGGGAATAACACTTGAAATGTAAATAAAAAATTTATCCAATAAAATTTTTAAAACACACACAGAGAGAGAGAGAGAGAGAGAGAGAGAGAGAGAGAGAGAGAGAGAGAGAGAGAGAGAAGCAAAGCGAAGCACTGCTTTCTGGTTGCAGATGAAATGTAAACAGAAAGTATTTTTCTGCCACATGTCAGGCTTTCGCTGCCATGAGGTCTTTAACTTTCTGGAATCGTAAATCCAAATAAATTCTTCCTCGGCTTGGTTTGCTTCACATTATTATATCTCAGAAAAAGAAGAGTAATTAATACACAGTGTTTGGGGTAAAATATTTCAAAGACTAAATCAGGCCCCTCTATTGGATAGTGGTGTTACTCTAAGAAATATGTGGTTTGTAGAAAAAATATTTTCCTTAGTGCTCCCTTCTCTCTCTCTGATAGCTGATCTTAAAATTCAAGTCTGAAGAAGGAGGGAAAGAAATTAGGAAAATTAATTGAAATATCTATTGATAAGAGCCAGTATTATTTTTAAATGAAAACAAACAAAGAAACAAAACAAAAACAGAAAGGAAAATCATACAATCTAAAGTAGTCCTTGCTCCAGAACCTGGCTTGTGGAGATGTTCAGTGGTTAAAGCACACACTGACCAAGGAGAAGGCCATTGTTTCAATCCCATAATCAACACTAATATTAAATTGCTGTGGCAGCCTGACTTTAATTCTGAAAGACAGAAACTAGAAATGTCTGGGTCATGGGGGCTAAGGAGACAAGCTATAACACCAATTTCTCTGTTTCGTTGAGGAGAATGTCTCTCAACAAGTTTAGGAGGTATAGAGCCATTGAGAAAGATTCCTACTATTAGTGTGCAGTTTATACACCACTCCCCATGCACATGTAATCTTACACTTCAGAGCACGGTGTGGCTGTCTGCATTGTTGTTGAACTCTTTTTGGATCAGAATTTTTACTCACAAACTCCTTTAATCTCCATGACAGGCACAGAAGAGAATGCCACTAATCCTGTTTTAAAGAATATGTGTTTTTGAGAAGCAAAGGAACTCTCCACATTTCACATAATTCTTAGATAAGAAAGAAAAACATGAGCAAATCTTGTGTTACACCATGACTGCACATTATTCTTTTAAGATATTGAATCGAGAATATTTGTCTTTCTTTCTATACTTATTTTAATTAAAATGGAATTGGATGTAGATGAAAGGATTTGTGCCACCCAGAAACTGGTCAGTAGATGTAGGAGGATCAGTGGTTCAAGGCCAACTTCAGCTACACAGTGATTTTAAGATCAGATCTGGCTGCATTAAACCCTATTTTAAAACAAAACAAAACCAGAACTAACAAAACCTAATGTCTCAACTGACTTTATTTAAAGAGCACCAACATTCTTAGTTAATTTGACACTTGTGACATTCAGGTGAAGTAGTTTCTGTGATTGTGCAGACTCCATTTATGGTCAAAAATTCCTATTCATGATTTGCAAAGATCTTTACTATTGAAGAAATCTCTGAGGCCAAATCTATTCACAGAAGAAATCTGTGTGGTTGAAGATGAGATGTAGTATATCAACTATCTATGATGATAAAAGGGAGCTGAAGGGCTTTGCAGCACTACAGGAAGAACAACAATATCAACGAACCAGACCCCCCTGAGCTCCCAGGGATTAAACCACCAACCAAAGAGTATACATGGCAGAGGGGGGACCCATGGCTCCAGCCGCATATGTACCAGAGGATGGCATTGTCTGGCATCAATTGGTCCTGTGAAGGTTCATTTCCCCAGTGCAGGGTAATGTCAACCTGTTGAGGTGGGAGTGGGTGGGTGGGATGGGGGAAGCAGGGGTAGAAGGTATGGGAGAGGGGAGAACTGGGAAACAGGATAACATTTGAAATGTAAATCCATAAAATAACCAATTAAAAATGCAAAAGTATAATAAAATGAATGACCTGTAGACAAACATTTAGGCCACGGTCTACATCTGAAAAATCAGTTATTGCAATCACAATGGCATGGGCTGATAATTAAGATGAGCACTTAACCTATACAGCTATCTTTCCAGAGTCCTAGAGAAGACAGTCTGGATGATATAAGAGCATCATCTGAGCAGAAAGCTGGGAAGACAGAGCCTTAGAAGGTCAAATGACTTTTAATACCTACAGTTTTCTTGTTCTCAAAGACAAATATAATTATTTTCTCTGAGTCATAAGGAATGTGCCAAAGAGTACACATTTCCTGGTACATAAATACCACCCAAGAAAGGTCTGCTTGGAGGCAAGACAGAATGATTTTTAATATTTTTAAAAGTTTTTTCACTATATACAGTTTAGGATTTTCTTTAAAACAGGGTTTTATCAAACACCAAAATGTTTTACCCCAAACTGATCTGACATAAAACTTCATCTACCATATCTTTTATGATCTCAAATTTAATTGTCTCCTTACTTTAATTAGTAAAAAGAGGAATGTTTTAAAGTGGAATATGTATTAGGCATAATGAATATATGCATTGTATCTTAGTTCTAAAATTTGATCAATGATATCAAAAAGGCACTAGAAGATAAAATTTGTTTTATAATCTATATTTCAATTGAGTAGGGTTTTAAAAACGGAAAATGGCGATGTTCACTTAATGTCATATACATGGACCATAAGTAGGTTGTTTAGTACTTGAAGAATGGATTAGTACGAACTGTGTTTCAGTGATAAGTAATTAAACGCCTATAAAAAAATACTTGCTAAATACAGCTTAATATTTTGACCACTATTGTCTTTTAGGAGACTTTAAGATTATCAGACAGAAGATCAAAAAAATTTAAAAAATGCTAACATAGCCAAAATTTAAATTATAATCTACAGAGCCCAACGTGGTCATGAACTAGAAGTGATCTGCTGTCTTTGTGGAAGACAGTTCAGATTAGATCAAGAACCTGCCATCACATCAAGTTTCTCATTACAGTTTAAATGTTTGCTTACTGTTTATTTATGTGTTTTTGTGTATTTGAATGTGTGTGTATGTGTGTATGTGTGATTGTACATGTATATGTCCGTGTATGTATGTATGTGTGTATATGTGTATTTATCTGTGTGTATGTCTGTGCGAATGTGTACTTATATGTGTGAATGTATGCATATGTTTGCATATGTATGTATCTCTCTCTCTCTCTCTCTCTCTCTCTGTGTGTGTGTGTGTGTGTGTGTGTGTGTGTGTTTTCTTTGTGGATTAAACTCAGGTATAGTCTCAGCAGCAATGTTTCTGCTGGGCCAGGTCATTTCCCCAAATTTAAATCTTTAAAATGTTAAGAAGTATTATTTATTATTTCTACATTCAAAATTATTTGGCCTGAACCACTCCTTGGAAGAGACAGGAGCGATATACTATTTTTATGATTCATTCATTTATTATGTTCAGCAGAAAAATATGTTGAATAGATATTTGATAACTGTGTAATTTTAAATAGTTATTCTTAGTCATGTGCTGTTTTCTTTCTTCCCTTTAACATATAATGTACTATTGATGAAAGACTGGAAAAACGTCTTTGTTAGTTTCCTACTGCACTTAGTTCCTTTTCTAAAACACAATAACCAAGAACAGTCTCAAAGAGAGCATGCTCTTTAGGGCTCCTTGTTCAAGAATGTTAGAGTCCATGATGTGATGGCAGGTAGCATGGCAGGCAGGCACAGCAGCAGCAGCTCAATCTAGAAGGCTAACACGATTAACTGGGAGCCGCATCGATTGAAATCTCAAAACTCAAAACCTGTGTGATGCCTCTCCCCAAGAAGGACACCCCTCCTGATCTTTTCCAAACAGCTCTAAAAACAGGTACAAGGCTTCAAACAAATGAGCCTATAGGCCCATTCTTTCTCAAACCACCACATGTAAAAATGTATGATGCAGTAAAAAGATAATTCCAGACATTATAATGCTACACACTGTCCAACGATAGATTTTAGTCACTGTTAGCGGGTAACAGAGTAAGTTTACACATCCATAATTATTTCTAGTACTGAAAAAGCAAGAAAACTGTGATAAGAATAAATCTGTCATGTCAAGTATGGACATTAGTTTTCAAAGAGCCAGGTTATTTTTTCCTTTTATTGGAAATTTTCTTATGCTACAAATGTTATCTCCTTTCCCAGTTTCCCTCTGGAAGTCTTCCATCCCATGCCCCCAAACCCTATCTCAATGAGAGTGCTCCCACCCAACCACCCACTCCCTGCCACCTCCCTGCCCTGGCATTCCCTTACACTGGAGCATCAAGCCTTCACAGGACCAAGGGCCTCTCCTCCCATCAGTGCCCGATAAAACCATCCTCTGCTACATAGGCGGCTGGCGCCGTGGGTCCCTCCTCTTTGGTTGGTGGTTTAGTCCTGGGAGCTCTGGGAAGTTTGGTTGGTTGATATTGTTGTTTTTCCTATGGTGTTGCAAACCCTTTCAGTTCCTTCAGTCCTTTAACTCTTCCATTAGGGACCCCGTTTTCAGACAATGGCTCGCTGTGAGCATTTGCTTCTGAATTTGTCAAGATCTAGCAGAGCCTGTCAGGAGACATCCATATCAGGCTCCTGTCTGCATGCACTTCTTGGCATACCCAATAGAGACTGGGTTTGATGACTGCATATGGGGTGAATCCCCATATGTGTGTGGCAATCTCTAGATGGCCTTTCCTTCAATATCTGAAGAGCCAGGTTTTTAATGAAAATTCCAAGTATTCATTTAACTAAAGTTTTGTCTACTTTTGCTTTTGAAAAGGTATATTTTAGTCTATAAATCAAAATGTAACATGTTTGTTTTCATAAATTTGTTTAAAATAAAGGTTGTTTAATAACCATGAAGGACTATAAATATTAATCCTTCAAATCGTATACTATAGAAATCCATTTACATTCTCTGAATCTTAGCAGAATATGAAATTAAGTCTTTATAATATAATATTCACCAGGGTGCCAATAAAATACTAAATTCATATCAAAATAATATTTTGTAAAATTACAAAAATGAGTGATTGACAGTGGACATTTTAAAAGCATGGCAAGTTATCAAAATGGTTTAGTT
This sequence comes from Rattus norvegicus, assembly GCF_021556685.1. Taxonomy (NCBI): domain Eukaryota; kingdom Metazoa; phylum Chordata; class Mammalia; order Rodentia; family Muridae; genus Rattus; species Rattus norvegicus. Next base: position 14,852,003 of record NC_141535.1, read on the forward strand.
CTGTGAAGGAATTCTTGAGTTAAAATTTTTGAAACACCCATGTGGTTGAAAGTAGAATATGAGAGTTCATTTTGATTCTGGGAAAAGTATTCCATTGACTTCTACTTCAAAGGCCATAATGTGTTTGTGGTCTTCTAACTATGGAAACTTTTCAATTAAATTATAAAAGAGAAGTTATAATTGGATGCTCTAAAAACTCTCTATTACAATTTTGAATAATGCACAATGAATCCATATTGCATAACAGATGTAGTCAAGTTGCTGATGACTTGCTTAGAGAACTGTTCTGGGGAGATTAACACCTCAGTGAAATTTGATTCGCATTGCATTTCACTTCCCCTGTTCTCCTTTCCCCCTCCCCTCCCTCACTCACCCCTCCCTCCTGCACAGTCTAATAATTGAGCAAAACTGGCCATTTGAATGTACCTGTTGCAAATGTGTTTCTTGCTCAGTCATAGAAGCAGGCAGAGGTATCTAAAGGATGAAGGTTATTGGTACTAAATCATGATGACCAACACTATTATTTTTAATACAACTTCAGTCTTAACTTCTTTCTATTTAAATAATACAATGACGTTTTAGAAAATAAAGTCGTTTATCTTACCATTATATCTCTTGTGTGTTCTGTAACACAGATCCCGGTATACTTGGAAATTGTATAGCATTGTTAATTTCAATCCTCATTGAAAACCATTATTTGTTCTTTATTTCTATGGCCTCTACCATTTGGCAATGGAGTTCATCTTCACTCATATCTTAAAGAAGTCAACTCACTTTCATATTAACGGAAGGTTGCTTGTTCAGTTAAAAAACGAAACAAGAAAATCAGAAACCAAATTGCAGGAAGCTAGAATGCTGGGGCAGTAACGTACAACGAGTTGATAGGGATGGTCCCAAAGGAAGGGGGGATATTGGATGAGGTACTTTCAAATATGTGTGTTGAAATTCTGTTTTCATTTGAGTCTTTGCTGAGCAGTCAAGCATTTTAGTAGTGAATTTAAATACATTTTCCACTTAGGAAAAAAGTAACTTAATTGAGCTTGTATACTTAGGGGTTTTAACCTACTACTAACAGGCTCAGTTCTTAAAGAAACTAAACACAAACAACCACAGCTCTACCAGAATTACTTGTTATTTCATAAAACTTTGAAAGTTTATTTGAGTGTTTAATAAACACAAAACAAAATAAAAATGTGGACAGATTACTATGTGGAGTATTTTTTATTCAAGTCACTGTTCAAACACTTTAAATGTTTCAGTGTTAGGCCTATGCTTCAGAAATAACACATCAGCTTGTTCACTAGCAGCACGTACGTCAATGGTAGAACTTCTATTTTCTTGCAGGCTGATCAGCAAAGCAAGGCGTCACCAATATAGCATGTGTGTGATTTAAACACACAAGACTTGCATCTAATGAGCTTTTGTACCCTCTTTGTTGTCCTTAGGTAAAATATAACCCTTCAATCCTCCAACCTCTCACTCTATTCATTCTCTCTCTCTCTCTCTCTCTCTCTCTCTCTCTCTCTCTCTCTCTCTCTCTCTCGTGTCTTTGTGTATCTGTGTGTCTGTGTTTTCTTCTCTTTTCTATTTCCTCTTACCTTTTTTGTAAGCAGGCATAGAAAATATAAAATTATGGGTTTTGTTGGATATAAACTTCAAGATTGGGGAGGTGGGTTAGGAATAAAATATCTTGACCCATTTCCTTTTCCTCATTTTTTTCTGTTCCTATACAAGAAATGTCCAACAGTAAAACCATGGAAAATAACTAAGTATTCATCAGTTAGCATTTTACCACTCAGGTACAACTAATACAAATTCAAAAATGCTAATAAAGTCTGAAATTTCTCAGTAGGAGGGTAATGGAACACTTTTTAAAAAGGCACTTTCAGCTAATGACTAAGGCATTTTTTGCTAACAGCAATTTTGGCTTCTTATCCCAGGTGGAGAAAAATGCATTAAACAGGAGATTAAAATGTCCTTTCAACTGCTTGGTAATGCCAGCTGCTGCTGGAGGCTAAGGCATCCATGAAGTGGCATTTAGTTGACGGTGGTTCTGTTCCAGGGATGGAGCAAGTATGAAAATCCCTCTGGGGGGGGGTCTCTTTAAATATGCTGTATACGCACAAATAGCAAGTGTAGGAGCTCAGCTCGGATGGGAAACTGTACAATCTGTTCATTGCATTTTGGTTGCTAATTAAGAGGTGACATGCAGTCTGAATGCACAGAACCTGTTGAAATTCTGTCAGGCTCTGTCTTTGCTTTCAGATATTTGAATGCTATTTAATAAGGCATCTTAATGGAAAGCAAAGAAATATATAAAATTAGAGTACAAATATGTTGGATTAATATTCTGGTACAATGTGTGTGTGTGTGTGTGTGTGTGTGAGAGAGAGAGAGAGAGAGAGAGAGAGAGGAAGAAAGAATGTGTGTGTTTTCATAATTTCTAACCCCTTGAAGCTTCATAGACAGCTACTCTACTACATAAGCACACTATGCAAATGTGATTTTTTTCTACTTTCTTGCTGTAGGGATTAAAACTTGAGTGGAAAGTTGGAAACGGAACTTGCAAACACAAATGTGAAATTCATGGTGACTCTGACATAAAGGAAAAAAATTATTTCTTGCCAGGAAATACCTATGTTTAAGCAAAGAACAAAAATGGGTTGAGTCACATATTTTACAATGTATTGTATTGTATCGTATTTTAATAATAATACATGTTTTCTATCAACCTTTCTTTAGTACATGATGGCAAATTAATAAAATCTTTCTTTACATTTGCAGATTGTATTTACAAGCAAAAGATAATGAAAAAGGAAAAATACAACAGTAACTAAAGCCCTTGATCCCTGTGAAGACAGTAAGACCAGCATCATCTGGTGTTCATCTATCATCAGTGTCAGAGAATCCAAAATTGAGACTTCTATCTCCAAGTATTAGTTTCCCATCTTTATGCAAGGAGGTCACGTGACAAAAGATGTGGCGCCCTTTGAATCTGCCTTATGTATAGAACATGTTCAGTATTGGTGTGTCTTAACCCTTGGAAGTGCCAATGGACTTAGGAAACCTGAAGAGATTTTATTACAGAATTCTTGTTGCCTATTTCTTGTACATTTACTAACACCATCTGCCTTTCTTTTAATTACTAACTAAAAATTTATCTACCTCTGCAAACATTTGAATGCTTCCTTATTTAAATATGCACACATCTAATAACCTCATAGTGATAGCTTCAGAAGATAAGAGTTTAATTGAAGGTTTTGTAGGGGGGTTGTTTGGTTTTTTGTTTGTTTGTTTGTTTTTTAATTTCTACTTGTACTAGTCCCATCTTTTCATTCTCCTGGCCCACTGACTTTCTTGACTCATTGAGTTTAATATGTCTTAATTTGACACCCAGATTTGTTAATATTCTATATCCAGCTCCAATAACACCTCAGCCCCCCAAAAATTACAACTCCTGTTGATGGAGTGAATTTCTCTTAAGAATTTGTCTCATTAGAGATTCATAAACCTTCAGTATTACAGACTCAGCCTGGATTCGAACTCCCCAGGAGTTGAGGTACCAGAGGGAGGTCATAAACAGGCATTCATTGTTGTATAAATGAGGGGTAACTTGAGTAAATGACTCCAGCACATGTGCTATTTGCGTGTTATTTTTAATCATCACACTCATAGCAATTAGTCCTAAGTTGCACCTTCTTTGGCTTAAAAGAGGGAGAATTTAGAGAAAGGGTAGAGTACACAGTGATCTGTACTATTGGGTGAGTCTAGAGAGAGAGGAGAGCAAATGAAGGCATTCTTTATTGAGATTCATTCCAGTGTCTGGAGCCAAGACATTGGACGCTTTTATTCATCAATTCTCTATTTTTTAAAAAAATCTATGTATCAAATAATCAAATTTTTAGTATTATTACAACAATTCACTATAAATCTACTAATATATTACTGAGTAATAATTATATAATCTTTAAGTATTCTATTTTTAGTGCATTTGTAAGGTAAACAATGTTGTCCTTGGAACTAAATACAAGATGAGCTGAAATGATATCTCAAACAGCTTTGAAATGCTTCACTTTACAACCAGGGAGCTGGGTCGAAGCTATAAAATGATCTTAAGATATTGAGATACTCTGAAATTATTCATATGCTTAGTAATAATGTAGGTATTATTAGAGATGCTACAACTCTAATCAGTAGAAAATAAAAATCATACTAATGCCTTTAATTATAAGTCACTTTAAAAATCTTACTGAAAGAATTTAGTTTTTATTGGTAAATGGCAGTTAAAAACATAGCAATTACATGTCCTCACAGATTACTTGGTGACTGTTTCTAAAGTTTCTCCAACTTGCCCTCTGATTTTACACCTGAAATAATATCTTTACCCTGTAATTATTTGCTGTGTAAATATCCATTGATAGATGGCTGACTCTGGGCATTTTCATTTAATTAAAAGGTCAACACCAATATATAAATACCCTTTATTTAATAATAATATTTGTGCCTATAACCACACAGGTAGATTAGATCCAAATCAAACTGTTTTTTTGCTCTGTTTGCTGAGAAAGAAGGTATCCATTGATTCCATAAGCACATAACAAGTTCCTCAAGGAGTTTGTAGGTAATAATAATGCATGACAAATACACATAGAAATTTTTCATTTCTATTCATAATTAGTAATGTATATATTTTCTGAATTTCTGTATAGATTAAATAATGAGTGAGAAAAATTATTCTGGAGACTTTTTGTTCAAGTTCTCAATGGTAGCATTCATTTGTTCTCATAATACTTCTCTGAACACATCAGGGAAAATAGAAATTGTGAATAAGGTTTCCACAAGGTATCCCCCTATCCCTAGGAGCCTTTGTGGAGATAGAAAGGTGAAATGGAGCAGAAGGACAGGGAAGGTACATGGTGTTACATTGCTGGACTAAAGAGCAGGTAATTGAATTTGCAAACGATAGGAGATTGGGAGTTGCCGGGAACAGAAGAGAAGGAAAGCTCACTAGGGTCAGCAGACTTCCTGAAGTTTGAGCAACCTGCCAGTCTGGAACTTTTGAATATTTATACTTTGCATATTTTGGCTTCTGCTTTGTTCTTTTCCATAGGATTTATTAGTTGCTGCCCTAGAAAATATCCAACAATCATCCCATCAACCATTTAATAAATATGTACTCAAAGTGTTCCAGCTCCTTTCACCTCAAGAAAAGGACATGGAGATTAAAATAAATATGATCATTATTTTTACAGCTTTCCTGTCTCCCTGGAAAACTCTTGCCCTGGAATATTTTAGCTAAGAATAAAGCACATAGTGATGTAGGCTATTTGCATGTTGCCTGGTTCTTTATTTGAAGTTATTGTGAAAGTCAATTCACTACTTAATGAGAAAGAGAGTATCTTACAGCTGTTTTGCAAATCAAAAACACAATTTAAGTAGGCTGGAAGAAGAGACATTACCGATTTGGGTGGGGTGGTAGCTTGGGTGGGAAACAGCTCCATGCTTGTTATAATTGCCAGTGAAGGAGAAATGCATTATTTTATTTTATATTAGTGGTTGGCAGGCAGCATGTTAGTGCTGTAGTAGTCATAGGGAAGGCAGATGACAATGTTCATGAGTTGGTTCTCTCCCACTAGAGGAGCCTGGCCAGCAAGAGCCTTTACCTCCTGAGCCATATTATTGGACCAAAAAGGAGAAGTGCATTTTGCATGTGAAAACATTTGGGGTTGGGGATTTAGCTCAGTGGTAGAGCGTTTGCCTAGGAAGAGCAAGGCCCTGGGTTCAGTCCTCAGCTCCGAAAAAAAGAAAAGAAAAAAAAAAAAGAAAAAGAAAATATTTGACATTCTTTGCCATACATGAAATGGCCACCCTTGTGTTAATTGAATGTAGTTTTACTCTGGAGTGATATGAGGTACCTGATTGTCACTTGTGGAAGGAGAAGCTCCTTGGCTGAATTAGATGGCACATGAAAAGGTGTCAGGATTAAGCACTAACTCACCCTTGTTAACCTCCATTTGCTTCTCCTCTTTGCTGCAGCTTGAATTGCTCTGAAAAAATAAATATGAAACAATAAAGTCCAGGGAATGAGCATAGACTTCAAACTACCAGACAGGAAAAAGTAGGTCATGAAAATTTCTAACCTGATAGAAATAGTTAATGCTCATTTATGCAATGACCTATGTTGTTTAATTTATTTATAACTTGTAAATGTTATAACATTCATTTCAAACTTCTCTCCTGACAGTTTTCTTACAGTGCCCTAGGGAAAATTTTAAACGTGAAAGTTCCAACATTACAAATTATCAAATAAAAGTATTTCTCAAATTCACTTTTCAGTGGGTTTCATAGATTTTTTACATTGAAGAACTGATATCACTAAAGAAGAAAAAAATCTTCCATGAAAAAAAGTCACCTCTAAGCTGAGACCTTATTTGGAGAACTTCTGCTCCAACACTTCTGATATTTACATAAGAGGGCGAAGCTGGAATTTACAACTGTAATTACTCAAATGACAAATTTATTAAAAGAGAAATGCACACAACTAAAATACTCATATCAATAAATGTCTGCATGGTGCCCTGAATCCTGTTTAATCACAATAATTTTTTTTCCAAAGGGAATTACTGATTCTTAATAAAATACAAATACATTTGGCGTGTGTGTGTGTGTGTGTGTGTGTGTGTGTGTGTGTGTGTGTGTGTGTGTGTGTTCCTTGTTTGTTGGGACAAAATAATGAGCTAGGTTGCCGAGGTTGTCCTTGGGCTAGAGATTTCCTTATTTTTAGTTTGAGTGTTGAGGATTACAGACATGCTCTGATATTCCTGACTGCGGCAAAACTTATAATAGGCAAATGTTCACTATTGTGTTATCCAGGGCCAAAGCTCAAAGCAATATACATAAATTATCTTCAAACACTTACATTTAACAGACTCTTTACACGCTGAGTCATCCGAGTGGATGTGTTTAACAAGTACTTTGGCCAGTGCCTGGCTCTGAGTTAGAACTTCGAGCTCCAGTCCAGACCTAAACTAAGCTCTCTGAAACCAGAAATTTGGTAATGTAATGAATATTATTAATATTTGGGTTGCAGTAAATCATGCTGTCATGCCTTCCCATGTGCTGATATATATAGAGGTCTAAAGTACCATCCACTGAAATCTATTTAATTAAACAAGAAAAGTACAGGTAAATTGCACTTGTCAATATACAGTCTGGGGACATGTTCAGTGACTGTCACTCAACTGAACTAGCCGCAGAGTGAGTCCATTGCTGGAGGCAATGCAGAATAGATAACTCGCTTCAACACAAAAATAAGATTTTTAGATTGGGAGACACGTTCATCTCTCTCTCTCTCTCTCTCTCTCTCTCTCTCTCTCTCTCTCTCTCTCTCACACACACACACACACACACACACACACTCCCCCTCCCCCTCCTCCCCCTCTCCCTCTCCTCTCTTTTTTCAATTGGACTTTTAAATTTCCATTTCAAGTGTTATTCCCTCCTGGTTTCCCCATCCATAAGTCTTCTATCACATTCCCTTACAGTGATGGGGTCCAGCCTTGGCAGGACCAAGGGCTTCTATTCCCATTGATGCCCAACAAGGCCATCTGCTACATATGCAGCTTCAGCCATGGGTCTGTCCAAATGTACTCCTTGGGTAGTGGTTTTGCCCCTGAGGGTTCTGGTTGGTTGGTATTGTTTTTCTTATGGAGTTGCAAGCCCCTTCAGCTCCTTCAATCCTTTCTCTAATTCCTCCAACAAGGACCCTGTTCTCAGATCAGTGGTTTGCTGCTAGCATTCACCTCTGTATTTGTCACACTCTGGCTGAGCCTCTAAGGAGACAGCTATATAAGGCTCCTGTCACCATGCACTTCTTGGCTTCACCAATATTGTCTAGTTTTGGTGGCTATATTTATATATGAGCTGGATCCTCAGGTGGGGCAGGCTCGAATGGCCATTCTTTATGTCTCCACTCCAAACTTTATCTCCATATCTACTCCTATGAATATTTTTGCTCCCTCTTTTAAGGAGGATTGAAGCATCTACACTTTGGTCTCCATTCTTCTTGAGCTTCATGTTGTTGGTGGATTATCTTGGGTTATCTGAGTTTTGGGGCTAATAGTCACTTATCAGTGAATGCATACTATGTATTTTTTGTGATTGGGTTATCTCACTCAGGATGATATTTTCTAGTTCCATTCATTTGCCTATGAACTTCATGGTGTCCTTGTTTTTGATAGCTGAGTAGTACTCCATTGTGTAGATGTACCACATTTTCTGTGTCCATTCCTAAGTTGAAGGGCATCTGGGTTCTTTCGAGCTTCTGTTATTATAAATAAGGCTGCTATGTACATAATGGAGCATGTGTCTTTCTTGTATGATTCAGCATCATTTAGGTATATGCTCAGGATTGGTATAGCTGGGTCCTCAGTAGTACAATGCCTGATTTTCTGAGAAACCTCTGGACTGATTTCCAGAGTGGTTGTACCAGTCTGCAATCCCACCAACAATGGAGGAGTGTTCCTCTTTCTCTACACACTTGCCAGCATCTGTTATCACTTGAGTTTTTGATCTTAGCCATTCTGACTGGGGTGAGGTAGAATATCAGGGTTGTTTTGCATTTCCCTGATGACTAAGAATGTTGAGCATTTTTAGGTACTTCTTGGCCATTCAATATTCCTCAGCTGAGTATTCTTTGTTTAGATCTGCACCCCATTTTTTTGGTTCTTTTTTTCGGAGCTGGGGACCGAACCCAGGGCCTTGCGCTGCTTCCTAGGTAAGCGCTCTACCACTGAGCTAAATCCCCAACCCCTGCACCCCATTTTTAATAGGGTTATTTGGCTCTCTGGAGTCTACCTTCTTGAGTTCTTTGTATATTTTGGATATTAGCCCTCTATTGAATATAGGATTGATAAAGATCTTTTCCCAATCTGTTGGTTGCCATTTTGTCTTAATGACAGTGTCCTTTGCCTTACAGAAGTTTCGCACTTTTATGAGGTCCCATTTGTTGATTCTTAATCTCAGAGCATAAGCCAATGGTGTTTTGTTCAGGAAATTTTCCCCAGTGCCCATGTGTTTGAGGCTCTTCCCCACATTTTCTTCTACTACTTTGCGTGTATTTGGTTTCATGTGGGGTCCTTGATCCACTTGGACTTAAACTTGTACAGGGTGATAAGAATGGTTCAATTTGCATTCTTTCTATATGCTGACCTCCAGTTGAACTAGCACCATTTGTTGAAAATGCTGTCATTTTTTCACTAGATTGTTTTGGCTCCTTTATCAAAGATGAAGTGACCATAGGTGTGTGGGTTCATTTCTGGGTCTTTAATTCTTTTTCATTGATCTACTTGCCTGTCTCTGTACCTATACCATACAGTTTTTATCACTATTGCTCTGTAATACTGCTTGAGGTCAGGGATGGTGATTCCCCTAGAAGTTTGCTTATTTTTGAAGATAGTTTTCACTATCCTGAGGTTTTTTTTATTCCAAGTAAATTTGCAAATTGCTCTTTCAAATGCTATGAAGAATTGAGTAGGAATTTTGATGGGGATTGCATTGCACCTGTAGATTGTTTTTGGCAAGATGGTCATTTTTCCTATATTAATCCTGCCCAATCCATGAACTTGGTGGGTCTTTCCATCTTCTGAGATCTTATTCAATTTCTTTCCTCAGGGACTCGAAGTTCTTGTCATACAGATCTTTCGCTTGCTTGGCTTGTGTAGAGTCACACCAAGGTGCTTTATGTTATTTGTAATTATTGTGTAGTATGGTATTTCCCTAGTTCAGCATGTTTGTCCTTTGAGTAGAGGGAAGATAATGATGTGTTTGAGTTAATTTTATTCCAAGCCACTTTGCTGAAGTTGTTTATCTGGCTTACTAGTTCTTTGGTGGAACTTTTGGGGTCACTTAAGTATGCTATCATATCATTTGCAAATAGAGATATTTTGATTTATTCTTTTCCAATTTGTATCTCATTGACCTTCTCTTGTCTGATTGCTGTGGCTAGGATTTTAAGGAATATATTGAACAGGTAGGGAGAGAGTGGGCAACATTGTCTAGTTTCTGCTTTTAGGAGGATCGCTTCAAGTTTCTCTCCATTTAGTTTGATGTTGGCCACTGGTTTGCTGTATATTGCTTTATGTTTAAGTATGGGCCATGAATTCCTGACCTTTCCAAGACTTTTAACATGAAGGGGTATTGAATTTTGTCAAATGCTTTCTCAGCATCTAATGAGATGATCATGTGGTTTGTTTCTTTGAGTTTGTTTACATAGTGGATTACATTGATGGATTTCCAAATATTGAACCATCCCTGCATCCCTGGGATGAAGACAACTTGATCATGATGGCGGATTATTCTGATGTGTTCTTGGATTCAGTTTGCCAGAATTTTATTGAGTATTTTTGCATCAATATTCATAGGGTAATTGGTCTGAAGTTTTCTTTCTTTGTTGGGTCTTTGTGTAGTTTAAGTATAAATATAATTTTGGCTTCATAGGAGGATTTGAGTAGTGCTCCTTCTGTTTCTATTTTGTGGAATAGTTTGGACAGTATTGGTATGAGGTCTTCTACGAAGGTCTGATAGAATTCTACACTAAACCCGACTGTTCTTGGGCTTTGTTTTGTTCATAGACTTTTAATAACTGCTTCTATTTCATACAAGTTATGGGACTGTTTAGATGGTTTATCTCAACCTGATTTAACTTTGGTACTGGTATCTGACTACAAAATTATCTACTTCATCTTGATTTTCTTGTTGAATATAGACTTTTGTAGTAGGAGCTGATGATTTTTTTGAATTTCCTCAGGTTCTGTTGTTATGTCTCCTTTTTCACTTCTGATTTTGTTGATTTGGATACTCTTTTTCTGTTTTCTGTTTAGTCTGGCTAAGGGTTTATCTATCTCGTTGATTTTCTCAAAGAAACAGCTACTGGTTTTGATAATTCTTTGTGCAGTTCTTTTAGTTTCTACTTGGTTGATTTCAGCCCTGAGTTTTATTATTTCCTGCCTTCTATTCCTCTTGGGTGCATTTGCTTCTTTTTGTTCCAGAGCTTTTAGGTGTGCTGCCAAGGTGTTAATGTATGCTCTTTCTATTTTCTTTTTGGAGGCGCTCAGACTATGAGTTCTCCTCTTAGCACTGCTTTCATTTGTGTTCCACAATTTTGGTTATGTTGTGTCTTCATTTTTACTGAATTCTAAAAACTATGTAATTTCTATTTTTATTTCTTCCTTGACCAAATTATCATTGAGTAGGGTGTTGTTCAGCTTCCATATATATGTTGGCTTTCTTTTGTTATTGTTTTTATTGAAGAACAGTCTTAGTCCATGGTGAACTGATAGGATGCATGGGATTATTTCAAAATTTTTGTACCTGTTAAGGCCTGTTTTGTGACTTATTATATGGTTAATTCTGGAGAAGTACCATGAGGTGCTGAGAAGATATATTTTTGTTTTAGAATGAAATGTTCTATAAATGTCTGTTAAATCCATTTGGTTCATAACTTGTGTTAGTTTCTCTATGTCTCTGTTTAGTTTATGTTTCCATGATCTGTCCATTGATGAGTGGGGTGTTGAAATTCGCCATTATTATTGTGTGAGGTGCAATGTGTGCTTTGAACTTTAGTAAAGTTTCTTTTATATATGTAAGTGCCCTTGTATGTGGAGCATAGATATTTAGGATTGAAAGTTCATCTTAGTGGATTTTTCCTTTGATGAATATGAAGTGTTCTTCCTTATGTTTTCTGACAACTTTTGTTTGAAAGTTGATTTTATTTGATATTAGAATGGCTACTCCACATTGTTTCTTTGGACTCTTTGCTTGGAAAATTGTTTCCCAGCCTTTTACTCTGAAGTAGTGTCTGTCTTTGTTACTGATGTGTGTTTCCTGTATGTAGAAAAATTCTGGGTCTTCTTTACATATCCAGTCTATGTCATTTTATTGGAGAATTGAATCCATTGATGTTAAGAGATATTAAGTAATAGACATAGTTGATTCCCATGTTATTTCCTCTTGGGCCAGGAATGTGAGCAGAAGTGGCACTCTCCCCTGAGCTCTCAGGATTGTCTACGCTTCTGAGAGTCCAGTTTTCTCACTCATTGGATTTGGGTATAGAGAGCTGTGGAGTTGGTTCAGTTCAGTTCTCATCCCAGGCAGAAACTGTTCTCCCCCTCTGTATAATTATACAATTTTGTTATCTTCAAACAATAACTTAAAGTGATGTTTATAAAAAATATTCCTTCTAATCCATCTTCATTCCAGTGTCCGTCTTTTAGCATTGTTCATTATAATTCAGACATTACAAAACAGTTCAATGCCTTTAAATGCCTGTTAGCTTTCTTTTTTATTTTACTTTTTATCTTTTTTCTTCTTTTCTTTTCATTGGATATTTTATGTATTTACATTTCCAATATTATTCCCTCCCCCCTCTCCTACGTCCCCTCCCCCTGCTTCTATGAGGGCGCTCCCACTTCCATCCTCAACACATTGCTTTTCCCCTACACTGGGGAAAGGAGACCTCACAGGCCTGTTAACTTTCTAATGGAGAAGTTGGTTTCTAAGTGAAACATCGGTTTATGAAACTCCTCATATCAACCTCTTTCTACTTCAGTCTCTCTGTATTCAGAACTCACCAAAGCATTTCATTCTACTGCCCTTTACCAGTTCAGATGGTACTACTGATCTGGGGTCTCAATGCTTATGAAACTCACATGCCCCTTCCTGTACCCTGCACCACCCTCGTGCACAGAGACTATTGTGCCAGCTCAGAACATGGTCAATCTGGAGCCTGTCATCCTACAGTTTGATCAGATCCTAGCTGTTTTAGAGCCTAGAAGTCCCTGACCCTCTATGTCTGAGCCGACATGCAGATCTGGACTGATGATTCTGATGCCATTCTTCAGCACTCACCATGATGTTTTCTCACCAGGGATGTAGAAGATAGAAATAAACTGAAGGTGAGCATGGTGCCCTTGTGATTGACAGGGCACAGGATGGCGGCCTCCTAGAAGAATTTACCCACATGTAATTAAACCAAGGTTATCTAATATAGGAAGAAGGTCTTTCATTACCTCTCCAATAGTGTCAAATGTCTGTATTTGGTTTTATATGATTACAAGCAACTTTTATTTCCATATGCAACTAGTGAATAGCATGTCAACAAACAACTGCAAAACATTCATGAGGAAGGACATTACTTTGTAGACTATATTGGTCACCGGATCCATGCACAGTGTGTGAGAGAAAGGCCTGAGGCTTGTGCTGCAGTGTCTGGGAAAATAGCCTTTGTAGGACTACAAGCAGCACTGGGAATATTGATCATTCAGTCAGAGGACTGAGATCCGTGTATGAGGATATTATGTGACATTATTATGTGGGAGTCTTCGTGGAGTTTTAAATTTGAAGTTCTTCATATGATTATGCTTTTTCCATCAACTCTGACATATACAGATTTCAATAAAATATATTCACTAAATCTTGTGCAGACAGGTTAATTATTAGTTTTGGTGAACATTACTTTCCAGAATCTGTGTCTTCTCAATTACCAGTTTGATAGATTGTTTAGAATATTTATTTTACTATCATTTGCTGATGTGTCAGGCTATTTAACATATTTAAGTATTCTTATGATCACTTGGTCTGAAAACTCAAATGTTGATAATAAGACTCTTAAGCATAGCTACTACACTTTATTACCCGTCAGATTTATTCCTGGGCTATTGCTGCATGAGTTTTGACCTTACTGTATATATTATGCTAGAGTCTCAGAACCAACAGATTCTGCAGAAGAGAGAACAGCAATTCTTAGTTTAAATGACTGCATTTGGTGTTTTGACATTCCTTGTTGCTGTACTATTACCACACATAGGTAAAAGACCTGAAAATAAACTTCCCTTCCAGTGTCATTCTAGAAGGTTGGTTGAGCATCTCGTGTTGATGGTTCCTACTGATACAACATTGATTGGGCTTGATGCTTATAATGAATAAAGATTCTTTTTACAACTTATCATCCATGAAAATTGTGTTCAAGTTCCTGACCTTTGAGTTTGGTAAAAATCTTCCTGCTTTCTCCATCATCCCATGACAGACAAGATAGAACCTGATTTATAAGAACTTTGCATCATTAGTGAGCATGGAGCTATCCCCATTTAGCCGATTCCTCAACAGTTTACTTCCTAATATCATGGTGGGTTTAAGTTCCAATGAATGAAATTTGAAGGTACTTTATATTTAGTTGCATTTTGAGATTCTCCTCTTATGATAACTTTTCACTACTTCCTCTGGAGATAGGGAAAGTTTAGGAAGGCTATTGGTTCCAAAGTTCTGACTAATATGTGATTATGTTCTCAAGGTGTCTTCAGAGTCAAGGAAAGGGTGAGAAAGAGAAGGAAGAAAAGTGATGCAAGAGAATAACACTACAGCTTGGAAGGCATAAGAAGTAAACAAGTTCTTTGGTAGTTTTAGAAGATTCAGTCACTCAGGTTGATTTGTTTGTTTGTTTGTTTGTTTGTTTGTTTGTTTGTTTGTTTGTTTATCGAGTGGGGGAAGCATCATTTAAATAAGTAAACCCAATGGTCTACTACACTAAGTTGTATTGTGTCTTGGATAATAACTAATGTAGAGCCAGCATTACTAAGCAGGTATAGAGCACTGAGGAACTTTCCATCTGGAAATCTGGACAATCACAAAGATTCACTATGTCTTATATCCTAGTGTCATGGTTTATGCATTAATTCATTTGATACAAATCTCTAAATAATTAATGTACCAAGCCTAATGACATAGACATGTAATGCTATCTACTTAAGAGGCTGAAGCAGGAGGATTCCAAGTTTCAAAAGTACCCATACTACTAAGTGACACTGTCTGAGATGCTGGTCAGTGTTGGGGTTCCTGACTTCCATGTATAAAGCCTTCTGTTCAATAGCAATTCCTTAAAGTTGTGGAGACTTGCTTCCAAATACTGTGTTTGTCTACCATATTTATAATTTACTTGTATGGGGTTGTATCAGTGTGTTCTACTTATGAGGAATGAAAAAATCACATAGATTTTTTTATTTGACAAAAAAAGAAGTATTTTAGCAGAATTTCTATCTGATCTTAGGCACAAAACTGAAAACGTTCCATATTGTAGGTAAGAAACTCCTTCATTATGGCTAGCCCCAGAGGGTGAGATACAGTCTGGGTAGACATGTTTATTGAAAATATCAAATTGTATTAATTTGCTTTACCATACAGGTATTTAAGAGCCATTCAAACTCCAGGATAGTAAATAGTCCTGTGTCTTAGAAGGAGCTTTTTTTACAATTAATGCTGTTTTGTTTTTCTGTTTGTTTTTGCTTTTGTCATATGACTTGACTCAGAGAAATTGGTTAGGACATGACTTGAGGTCAGTCATAATGCAGACTGAAAAAGAAATGGCTGTGTAATAGAGAACACCATATCAAAAACCTATTTGTAAGGGAAGTGGCATTTGTATAGGTAGATTGAGCATGGTTGGAATTCGGCAGTCATATCACTCATCATGATTGAGAAATGAAGAGAGAACAAACAAGAGAAGAAGGTTAATAAGGTGTTTGTGTTATAACTGATGAATGAACTCAAGAATAAACTCAAAAGAATAGCACTTAGAAGAGATATTAAAGTTCAGGAAAATTGAGAGGAATGAAAAGGACGAGAAAAGACAGCAAGGCTTTGACTGCAAGTACTTGCCAAAAAGTTAGAGATGATGATGACTCTCCATATAAAACTAAAGATGGGGATAAGGAAAACTGCAAATCCACATAGCAGGAAATTCCAAGGAGTTTAATCAAGACGACACCGAGAAGCTGGGCCATGGTGACACACTTCTTTAATCCCAGCACTCCATAGGCAGAGGCAGGTTAATCTGAGTTAGAGGCCAGCTTTGTCTGCAGAGACTTCCCAGACAGCCATGGCTAAACAGCGAATCACTGTCTCAACAAAACAAAACAAATATACCCATACACACAGTGATTCCAGTATCTGATAAGTCATGAGCATCCTGGGAGAATTTTACAAGCTAGTATGCATGAAGGAAATACTCATCTGGTGCTCCTAGAATTCCCCTAAAGTTATCTTCCAAACATTATTTCCAAAAACCTTAATTAGTTTCCTAAAGTGTTCTTAATACATTCAATGCTTCCAATTTAAGATAGTCTTATAAATTTTAGATTAGAAATTGAGAGAAATATTAAGGAATTAATAATTGTTTTATTATTGACTAATGTACTGAATTTAACATAATAAAATTGATATAGTGCATGCATTAAATCATGGGTCATCAGACTTGGATGGTTTTTGGTGGGCTTAGAGCTTTGAACAACTGGGGCCTTAAAAGGTAATTAAATCATTCAGACATGTCTTAGAATGACATTTTGAAGAGAATTTAGTCCTTTTTCATTCCCAGACACCACTCAATCCTGTTGTAAGATACTGTGTGATTACAAGATATAAGGGCAAAAGAGGTAAGCAAATATGGACAGAAAAATTAGTTTTCAAATTAAGATTATTAATCAAATTATTTTTTTTTCTTTTCTGAAATCTCATGTATTTTTCTATAACAAGGAAAAAAGTTAAAAAATATATCCAATGCCCCCAAAAGTTATCATTGGCCAGTTAACCTGAACCCCAAGGCCAGGGTTGTAGCATCTTATAAATCTTTCTTATACCTTACAGCTTTCCCACTGGCCTTTCTGACAACAGGGAGGTTACTCTCTACTGCAAATTAGAAGGAGTTTTGTTTAGCTTTTCTGACGTGCAGAGCTACAAATTCTTCTTAAACTTACTGTCCTTACTGTGTCAAATTTTCACCTGTGCTGTCTCTCACCATCACCTAATTCCATAGTCTGTCTGTTCCAGGGGAATCGGGCACTCAACGATGCATGCTCAACCTTGAGGCATAGTAACATCATCCAACTCTTTACTGATAACTCGTGTTCTATGGTCTTCTGGGTATACACTTGTTACCATAAACTCTTCTTCACAGTATGCATCCCCAACCATAATACTGAAGTGTGGATGGTAAGGTTTGATTTTACACTTGAAGAACTATATTAGAGCTCCCTGTCGACGTCAGCATCAGGTATTATTCTCTCTTCTCAGTGCCATACTGCATGGTAGTCCTGAGTGCAAGATAGCAATATGTGAATAAATGAATAAAATACAGAAGACTTGCCTATATTTTGTAATAAAGTATATTATTTTTATTGAGGTAGAACTTAAATAGAGCTTTCTGTATTACATCAAATTCTACTCTCACAGATTGATTATTGTCTTTATATATATAAATATTATATATATGTACATATGTATACATGTGTGTATATAGATAAGTATATATAGATATATTATTTTTGAGCCTATACCACATATGTTAGTCATATCACTGTACTATATGATATTAATACTAGAAAAAACAAGAAGTTACTCTAGATATATGATCAGTAATTGTTTTGTCTAAGTTTCTTTAACCAAATTGTATGCAGCATCTTATTAATGCACTTATAAACCAAAATTCCAATTTTGTGGTTTATTAATTTCTCATTCATCTACTTTGAAAAACATGGTTACCATACAGCATAAGACTGACAAACTATTGATATCGCTAGAAACAAATGAGCAAAAGAGGCCCAGCATCCATACCGCAGAGTTTACTTGTTCTTTTCTTCTCCTCCAGTCAGATTTTCCCATGACACCATTCGTTTTCATTAGAATCAGCCTGATGGTTCTGTATAAGCTGTGCTCCATTGATTAGTCTCTCCTCAAAACTAATTTGAAAGATAATGCTCAATGCTCTTGAAATATTGAGTTCATCAAATTTAATTTTCCTCATTTTGTTTCTTATTTATACTCCATAAATAAATAAATATATATATTTCAAATCGAGACAGACCTTGAAACATAATGTGGCTGTATATAGCTGTGATCCTCCCACTCAGAAGAAAACAATTCATGAACATGGAGTTTAAAATATATCATAAATTTCACACTCCATGCTGTGCCAATTTAACAGAAACATGCCACATCTCCTGCATCAATAACCACAGATGAGGGCTGATAGAAGAGGTTAATAAGATTGCAATCTTAAAGCAGAATCAGATTGTGGATATGGAAATAATTCAAGTAATGAAATTCATATATACAACAGAGTCATATCTGAACTAAAACAATGAAGGCTGGCCTGAAATGGCATGTCTGACCACTGCCCTTATCAGTAATATATATATATATATATGTATATATATATATATATATATGTGTGTGTGTGTGTGTGTGTGTGTGTGTGTGTGTGTATGTGTGTGTTTTCTAATTAGTGCACTAATTAGACAATATTAAATGGATGCAAAAATAATCCTATTTAATTCTGACTGGCTATCACATGTTTCTTATTCATTCATCACCATCGATTTATGGTTTTACTTAAGACAAATAAAAACACTATTATTTATAAAGTGTGATAAAATAAATAAAAATTCCTCTTGCATATTATGAAGCATGAAGGTGTACTCACTAGCCTTAATAGAAAAAAATACAGAGGAAAAAATAGAGAATCAGCATTCCATGTAGGTTCTATTATATTATTAATTAGTTTAGTCCCATACTGCTAAATTATACCAAATTATAGTACTATTCCTGTTTTCCCAAATGGTTGCCCTTGAACATTACTATGTGGTATTTTAAAGCTCTTCCTAAAGTTAACCTGAGAACAAAATTGTTTCCATTGTATAGTTCTCTATGCTTATAGCAGACAAGAACATTCTTACTGTAGAACCCAACTAGAATACAATTATAAGACAGAAGAAAATCTCCTTAAAAGTTTAGTCATATGTTGAATGTGAAGCTCCTTGAGAGGGTCTCATCTATTTTTTTTTTTTGTGCACATCCCTCTGAGAGGTAGGGAGGTACAGAAATAAACATTTGCTCAATAACAAATTTTGAAAATTCTAGAAGATAACCTAATGGGGGAGATTTATGTACAAGGAGATTTTTAAATCAGTGATTTTTACAAATTATAGTTCTAGGAGAAATATTCCATAAGACTATATGGGTGTGTTGGTTTGAATAAGAATTCTATATCATCACCACCTAAGCTCCCAAATGAGAATGTTTGGTCCCTGTACATAGAACTGGCTTGTAGGGATTGGGAAGTGTATTCTTGTTGGGGGAGATATATCTCTTTGAGTGTGCTTTGAGATTTTAAATGCTCATTGTCTAGTCTCTATATCTCCATACTTCCTGCTTTCTGCCACTTCTCCAGCTCAGTGCCTGATGGCTGCTAGCATTTTCACCACCAAACTATTCATAGCCTTATCCTCTGAAACTATGAGCAAATCCTCATTTAAATGACTTCCTCTATATGTTGTTTGATCATGGTATTTCTTCACAGCAAAAGCACAGTAACTAAGGAAATTGGTTTACAAAATTTAGCAAGGTCTCATGACTAATTTTACCTTTTTTGTTGCCTTTTGTTTTTAATTGTCTGGCTTTTAAGGCCTGTGAGGATTGCATATCCTTGGTCCAGGGAATGGAACTATTTAGAGGTGTGGCCCTTTCAGAGTAGGTGTGTCACTGTGGGTGTGGGCTTTAATACCCTCATCCTAGCTGCCTGAAATCCAGTATTCTGCTAGCAGCCTTCAGATGAAGATGTAGAACTCAGCTCCTCCTGCACCATGCCTGCCTGGATGCTGCCATGTTCCCACCTTGATGATAATGGACTCAACCTCTGAACCTGTAAGCCAGCCCCAATCAAATGTTGTCCCTACAAGAGATGCCTTGTTCATGGTATCTATTCACAGCAGTAAAACCTAACTAAGGCAGAAGTTGTTACTGTGGACAGGGCTATTGTTGTGATGGGCCTGGGCATGATTTTGTTTGCAGGAATGTGGATTTTCAAGCTTTGGAAAGCAGTGGAATCCTTTAAGTTGGTCTTAGTGAGCCATGCTAGTAGGACTATGGAAGAATTTGTTGCTTAATATGATTTGAACTGTGTAGACTTGGTCCAAGAGGTTTTGTTGAAGAAGAGTTTCAGAAATGTGATCTACAGACTTTCTTTATGGCATTTTGGTGACGAATGTCGCTGCTTTTTCCCCTTATCTGAAGTGTCTGCCTGATTCTAAGGTGAAGAGATTTGTGTCAGTTACGTTGCCAAAGGAAGTCTCACAAAAGCCCAGCAGACACTTTGTTCTGTGATTTATTCTCATGAAGTATATTTTGGACTAGTTCAGGAAGCTTAGAAAGGAAAAATCTAAAATATATGGTTCAAGTATTAAAAGAGCACCAGGAAGTGAAATGGAAGTGAAATCTATTTTCTAGGAGATAACATGTTAAGGGATTTTGGAACAAGATCCTACCCAGCGAAGTTTAGATCTAGGCATGGTGTGTAGTCCTTTAATCCAAGGAGACAAAGCCAAACAAATCTCAAAATTCAAGGCCAGCCTAGGATAAAGTAGGTTCTAGGTGATAAAAAAGCTTAAATCCAGGTATGTCAGTATATGCTTTTAATCCCAGTATTACAGGAGAGAGAGATATGCAGGCATCTGAGTTCAAGGTCAATCTATAGAGCAAGTTCCAAGAAACCCACACTTAGGCAGAGAGGGAGTTAGAAAACAGAAAGCAGGTAATAGAATAAAAGGGGCCATGCTTCAGCCCAGAAAGCAACAGAAGCAGCTTCAGCCATGTTGCTCTGGTTTTAGAGTAAAAAATTAAAATGGACTGCTGGGACAATAGTTGCTGGTTAGCTGGAACTGAGAAGCTAGTGTTGATTAAGAAGAGAACAGCATCACCGAAGTGAATTAATCTGGGAAGCATTTTCTGAGAGAACAAATTAGCTGCGTTACAGAGATAGCTAAGGTTATACCTTGTGATGCAGTTGTACTTGGTAATGTGTAAGAGTCTCCCGGGTGATACTGGATTTGAAGACATGAAGAGGTCATGGAGAACTGCTGAGGGTTGGCACTGTGAGAGGACATGGAAGGTCATTGGTGAAAGTAAGGCCTTAGTTGTAGTTGATGGCACAGGATTAAAGGGCTCATGCAAAGGAGCTGAGACTTGGCACCATGAAAAGAGCCTATGAGGGGCTATTGGTGAAGCCTAGTTGCATTGGAAGACCATAGCATATTGCAGATGCCAGTATCATGGGCTGGTCACCAAGAAGAGCAGCAGCAGTAGAGTGGATCAATCTGAGGTTAGAGTGCTACAGAAGGCAGAACTGGAGAAGGGACACCAGCCCTTTGGAGGTACCTGAAGATGATGTGTGAAACCCAAACATTGAAACAAGAAGCTGTAAAGTTGAAGCTGCCTTGGAGACTCCAAGATTTTGGAGATGCCAGAGCCATAGGATATCCCCCGAGGAATGCTGCTAAGAGGAAGTAAACAGTAAATGAAGCTTGTTGCAGTCAACAATGATAAAACAGGAATTACAGATCTGAAAACTGCTTTGATATCAGACATGGAGATGCAGAATTTGAGTTTGCCTAGCTGGTTTCCTGTCTTGCCTTAACTGATTGGATGGATCTCAGAAGACTGAATGTTGGACTTTCAATGTTGTTGAGATTGGGAACTTTGGAAGGTGGACTCAATGGACTTTTTATTATATTATGGCCAGATATGGCCCCCATATATGCATGTGTTTGAACAAGTCTCTGGGAGTCAGGGGTGGAATGTGATGGTTTATATATTCTTGGCCCAGGGAGTGGTACTATTTAGAGGTGTGGCATTGTTAGAGTAGGTCTGTCACTGAATATGGGCTATAAGACCCTCATCCTAGCTGCCTGTAAGTCAGTCTTCCACTAGACTTTTCAGATGATGATATAGAACTCTCAGCTCCTCCTGCACCATGCATACTTGGATGTTCCTGCCTTGAATATAATTGACTAAACCTCTGAACCTGTAAGCCAGCCCCAATTAAATGTTGTCCTTACAAGAGTCACTTTGGTCATGGTGTCTGTTCTCAGCTATAAAGCCCTAACTAAGACAAGGCCCAAAGTTTAAACATATGGGGATTTATTACAAAATCAATAAACAGACTTGCTGTCTTTTCACAAATGGTGTTTTCGTGTTTCCTGTACACAGTCTCTGTCTGCACTTTATACAGCTTTGGGTTCACTATAGGCCTCCGAGGTGAGAATTGTAATGCATGCTGCTTTCAGGCCAAGCATGTAATGTGTGAGAACCCATGTTTTTTCTCTGGAACAGTTTGACCTGCAGGATTGTACTTGATTTAATCAAGGATAAATTCTTGTAAGATGTAAGGAACTTGTACCATTAACCACCATGTGCAAAATAACTGTCTACAGATTGAAATTATCTATTTTGCACAAGTATGGCTTATGTGGATGAGTTATCTGTAGCTCAGTCTGGCCAGGAGTTTTGTGTAGAGGTGAGCCTTGCCTTGAACTATTAATCTTACTTTCACTTCCTAAGTGTTGCAATTACTGACACACACCACAACTCCTGCTCAATTTTTAACTTTCTTGAGTAAGAAATAAACTGCTGTTATAGTAAATAATTGAAATTTTAATCCAACAGCTATTTTATTTTCAAAACATTTTAAGCAAGGTATAGACTAAAATTAATAACATAATTTATATACGTTTAGAATAGTTTATAAGATATAAAAGCATTCTAACATCCTAAAATGCTACCTAGCAGTCAGAATGCCTGACTGTCATACCCCTTGGGACATAAATTGACATGGTTTTGCAGTTTTGTGTTGCTCAGGATATTTACTTGGAGTTTATGAGTGTTGTGTCCCTGAAATTTGCACTCCCTTTTAATGGGGCCACCATGCTTTATGTAGAAACACGCCAGTTTTACTCTTTAGTTGGGTGACATTTAAATTTCTTTACAGTTTGGGAAATCTGTGTAAAAAACCATGATAAGCCTGTACATTGAAGTTTGTGTGTGAACAAGCATTTCTATACTTCTTAAAAATATCCTCAGGCACAGGACAACAATCATATGGTTGGTTTAAGTACATCTTTATAAGAAGCTGACAAATACTCTGCGAAATCTCTGTTTAGTTTTGTTTTTCATGAATAACATGTCAGTTCCTGTCCTGTCACTCTACATTATGGGTAATAGTCCTTGGTGGAATAAATTATTTTCTGACCATTTTCACAAATGTGTTAGAGTGTTTTGTACTACTTTCTGTTACTGCATAACAGATTGTCAGAACATTTGCCCCTAAGAGCCGCTTTCACTTGCTGTATTAAGTTCACTGTGAATCAGAGAAGTAAGAGCAGAAGAGTGAGATGTGGTGCTCAAATCTCACTATATTAAAACCAGGTACCAGAGAGTAGGCAGTCTCACCTGAAGAGCAGGCTCCTACTGACCCACTCCTGAATTCCCATTCTGTGTTGCATTATTTGTGTCCCTATCCTCTTCCTGGCTGTAGGTTACTCTCGTAGGATACTTTCCTATTTCTAACAACAGAAAACAGGAGAATTTCATGTTTCTGACCACTGAGCATTATAAATACCTTAAGAACATAAATTAGGTTCATTCCAGATAATATCCATTTAGATCTCTTAAAACTCAGCAATATTATTAATTTTGTCTTTAAAATCTTTCACCTACTCCTTTTTATATAGCATGGGGGAAGTTATCCCTTAATATCTGTAGACTCCTCCCACATTCAAGTAGACAAGTATAGACAAGAATATGCAAGGATATATTTTCATGTTAGATCTCAGGAAACAAAGCTTTTATCTTTGGTGAAATAACTTTATCAATTTTTAATAACTGAGTATTAAGAGGTTTTAATACATTCTACAACTCCTGGTATAACTCTAACAAAAGAAGGGATAGACCTCTCTGACAAGACTTGAAGCAAGTGTCTGAAGAAAAAAATTTAAGAAGACATCAGATCATCAAAAGATCTCCCTTGCCCATGAATTGGTAGGATTAACATAGGAGAAATGGTTATCTTACCAAAAGCAATCTACAGATTCAATATTACCATCAAAATTACAAAACAATTGTTTTTACAAATTTTGAAATAAAAATTCTCATGGTCATATGGAAAAACAAACAAACAAAAATATTCAGGATATCTGTAAAATGAAAGGACTTCCAGAGGCATTGCTATCCCTGATTTCAAATTGTGCTACAGAACAATGGTAATAAAAACCCATAGTATTGCCCTAAAAGCAGAAAAGTTGATCAATGGAATTGAATTGAAGATGCAGAAGAAAATCAGTACACATGTGGACACTTAAATTTTTATTAAAAATGCTAGAATTTTACAATGGAAAATAAAAAGCATCTTCAACAAATGGTGCTTGTCTAATGGGATATCTGTTTGCAGAATGCAAATAGATCCTTATCAATCACCCCGGACAAAAGTCCAAGTGGATCAAAGACCTCAACATAAAATCAGAACCACACTATCTGTTAGAAGAGAAAGTGGAGAATGACTTGAACACATTAACACAGGAGACAACTTCCTGAATAGAACATCATTTGCACGGACACTAAGATCAACAATTAATAAATGTCATCTCAGGAAACTGAAAAGCTTCTGTAACACCACAGACACTGAAGAAGGATAAAATAGCAGTCTACAGAATGGGGAAAAAATCTTCACCAACCCCATATCTGAGAGAGGGCTGATATCAAAAGCATAAAGAACTCAAGAATCTAAACATATACAGACCAAAATACCTCAATTTAAAAGTGGGGTACAGATCTCGTGTGTTTTTATTTATTCCAGTGTGTGTTTTATAATAGTCTTTCAGCCTCACTGCAGTCAAAGAACAATGAACCAAAGGAAATGTTCCTCCTCTACCTTCATATGATTCTCTCAACTATTTTATCTCAGGAATGAAAAGCTGGCACTTTTCTTGTCTCAATTTTCTCTATTCTCCATCTCTTTCCTTTACCCTTAACTAGTTAAAAAGTAAATTTTCCTCAGCCTTACATATTTTCTTTCTTTTAAAAAATAAATATTTATTTATTCATTTTACAACTCAATATCTGCCCTTCCACTCCTCCCAGTACCCCCTGACACAAGTCCTTCCCCTATTCTGCCTTCTCAAAAGAGACGCCCACTCTGAATGTTACCTTCCACTAACCTACCCACACCATCTCTCCAGGGGTCAAGCATATTCAAACTACACTCCTTGGCACACATGAATCTATGGGGCCATATACATAATGCAAAAGACATTTAGTCCAACTTCAAAAGCCCCTATAGTCTATCACATGCTCAACAATGTTTAAAAATCTGTAGTTCAAATTTTCTTCTGAGATTCATCAAATCATTTAATTGTAATCCTCTATAAAATCAAAATCAAAAGGCATTTCACAGATTTTTCACCATCACAGGATATATATATATATATATTATATACACACACATATATATATATGCATATATATTCATATATACATATATATATATTCACATCTTTAAAATGATATAGTGAGGAAATGCTGGACAAAAGCAAGACTAAAAATCAACTGAGTGAAGACTAAACTTTGCATCTCTATGTCAGATGTCCAATTCATTTCTGCTTTGTTAACTACAAAACAATTCTTTCCCTTTGGCTAGTTCCAGTCACTGTTAGAAGCTTTCCTCGGCAGGTATTCCACAACTCTGACATGTCAAACATCATGGGGTCTCCAAAGCAACTGCAACATTACAGTTTCTTGCTCCAATGTCTGGGATTTACCAGCAATGTTCTGGGCTTTTCAAAAAAGCTCTGCCCCCTGTAGGACTTCAGAGTTTGGTTGACTCTACTCCACTGCTGTTGCTGTTCTTGGTTGTTATTCCATGGTACTGACGTCTCTAATACACTGGGATTTTTCAGTGCAACTAGGCATCACCAGAAGCATATCATAATCTGCTTTAACGGTGCCAAACCTCAACATTTTTGCACAACCCCTTCAGTTTTGGGTTGTCAACTGTACCTGAGACTGCACCTGTACCAGAGGCCCTCCCTTACTTCTCACAGTGCTAAGCCTCAGCTTCTCTCCATGACCAACTATACTTTCAATACTATTACTATCTAGGTGATTCTTACACATTACCAAGTCCGGCTCCAGTATGAGGCACAATCCAGGCTATTTCTGGAACACAGATTCTTTGTGCATTCAGAAAATTCTTCCCTAAAGATTTTACCTCAAGGATGCTGCTTTCTTCTTCTTCTTCTTCTTCTTCTTCTTCTTCTTCTTCTTCTTCTTCTTCTTCTTCTTCTTCTTCTTCTTCTTCTTCTTCTTCTTCTTCTTCTTCTTCTTCTTCTCCCCCTCTCTCTCTCTCTCTCTCTCTCTCTCTCTCTCTCTCTCTCTCTCTCTCTCTCAACCCCGACCTCTCTGTTTTCTTCTTGCCAATTTTTTTTATCTTTATTAACTTGAGTATTTCTTATTTACATTTCGATTATTATTCTCCTTCCCGGTTTCCGGGCCAACATCCCCCTAACCCCTCCCCTCCCCTTCTAAATGGTCTTCCCCTCCCCATCCTCCCCCCATTACCACCCTCCTCCCAACAATCACGCTCACTGGTTGTTCAGTCTTGGCAGGACCAAGGGCTTCCCCTTCCACTGGTGCTCTTACTAGGCTGTTCATTGTTACCTATGAGGTTGGAGCCCAGGGTCAGTCCATGTATAGTCTTGTGTAGTTTCTTGCCAATTTCTTAACTCTAGCTAACCAGCATCAATTGTCCCAGTAGTTTCTTGTACTCTTGACTCTAAAGCCAGAGCCACATGGCTGAAGCTGCTGAGTGCTGCTGTTTACTGGAGCTGAAACAAGGCCCTATGTTTTATTCTGTTTTCACCAGCTTTTTTTCCCCTGTTTTTCAACTCTTTCACTGCCTAAACTGAACTGTCCAGGAACTTGATCTATAGATTGACCTTGAACTCAGAGATCTGCATGGCTATGTCTCTGGAATGCTGGGATTACAGATGTGTACCACCATGCCTGGACCTAAGCTTTTCTTAAGCTAGAACTTGCCCTATGTCAGGCTGGCCTTATTTGCTAGTCTCTGCTTCCTGGGATTAAGGATGTCTACCAACATGTGAGGAATTAAACTTCTTGTAGTCACTATGCCTCAAGATCCAAATCAAAAGCTTGTGTCCTCCATCTCTGGATTGTAGCTCATTCTAGATTAAAAGTCCAAATGAAAACAATAACCAATTAATGATAATGCCTGACATGATATATCTTTACCTTTTACAATGGCAAGTTTATACACAATAAACTTATCTGACTGGGATCTTGGCCAAAACATCACCCCTCTCTTAATCTGTTTAATATTCTTGAACATATGGTTTAGCTCCATTTCATATCCTGGTGTCCCTTTATTACTTGAAGTATACATTTTATATTTTTTCCTTCCTAAGCTTGCTATGCTTGATCAAAACGTTCCTCGTGAGAATAAACCAGAGGACAAAATCTATGCTGGGCTTTTCTGAGGCTTTGTTTGCCAATGTAATTAATTGAAATCTCTTTAGCATAGCTTTGGATAATCTCTTCAGACAAAGGTAAAAAGCAGGTACATTCCTTACCAAAGTCACAGGAATAGTATCTAGGTCCTATACTAAAATTCTTCTCCTCCAAAATGTCTTGGGTCAGGTCTGCACAAATTGTATTATGCTCAGCACCAATGCCTTGTATGTTCTTACTGGGATGATTTATTAAGCTCCACTTAAAGCATTCCCCGTTTTCCCAAATCCACAGACCCCAAAACCACATTCTTCCAAACAAAAACATAACCAGGCCTATCACAGCAATACCCCTCTCTTAGTACCAACTTAGTATCTGGGCTTTCAGATATTCATTCTGAAAACTTCAGAATTTCAGAAATCTGAAACTTTAATATTTCATTCTGATGCTTTTGTTTTTAATTTTGTTTCTTAAACCAGCTAAAATGGGCTCTACAACTGTGTCTCAAATAAACCTCTCACACATTAAAAAATAAATAGATAATAAATAAATAGATAAAAACAGAAAATGGGGACCTTGTGCCACAGCTATCTGTACCACCAGTGGAAGGGGAAGCCCTTGATCCTGCCAAGGCTGGATCTTCAGTGTAGGGGATTGTTGGTGGGGGGGGCAGTAATTGGGGGTGGCTCAGGAGGGAAATAGCCATATAGATGGGGAGGGAGAATAGTTAGGGGACTGATTGACAGGAAACCATGAAAGGGAATAACATTCAAAATGTAAATAAGAAACATCCAATTCAATAAAAGTGGAAAACAAAAACAAAAAAATATTTTCATAAATCCAGTCCTATAAAGGATAATAGATAGAAAACTCCAACACAAGGGGGAAAACTACTCCCAAGAAAGAGCAAGAGATTAATCATCTTTTAACAAACCCAAAATAACATTGCCACAGAAACTTAAATTCTTCTTCTAAAAACAAAAATAAGAGAAAGCAATAATCACTGGTCCTTAATACCTCTTAAAATAAATGACTCGATTTCCCCAATAAAAAAAGCAGATTATCTCTTGCTCTTGCTTCTCTTCTCTCTTCCCCACTCTCCCTTTCCCTTGTCTCCCCACCCTCACCCCAATTCCTTCCACCTGCCCATGTCCAGCCTCCTTTGTTCCTCCCTTCTTCTACTCTTCTTCTCTCATTAAACCTCTCCATGTGGAAAAAAACAGATTAATAGACTGGATACATAACGAGTAGTAGCTTTTTGCTCCATACAGGAAGCACATCTCATTGACAGATATTATCTCAGAGTGAAAGGCTGGAAAAACATTTCCAAGCAAATGGTCCCAAGAAACAAGCTAGGGTAGCCATTTTTCCTTTTATTTGATTTTTTTTTAATTTATATTTTAAATATTACCCCCTTTCTAATTTCTGCTCCCAAAACCCATGATCCCATCCACACTCCTGCTTCTAGGAGGGTACTCTCTCACCACTCCCCACCTACTCCCCCAACCTCCCTGCCCTGAAATTCCCCTACATTGGCATATTGAGCCTTGACAAGACCAAGGGCCTCTCCTCCCACTGATGCTTGACAAGGTCACTTTCTGCTGGATATGAGGATGGAGCATATATATGTCCATCCCTGTTTTCTCTTGGGATGGTAGTTCTGAGAGCTCTGGGGTTCTGATTATTTGATACTGTTGTTCCTCTTATGGGGTTGCAAACCCTTAAGCTCCTTCAGTCCTTTCTCTAACTCCTCCATTAGGGACTCAGTGAACAGTTGGCTGACTCAGTGAACTGGTCAGCCAACTGGTTGGCTGCAAGCGTTTGCCTCCGTATTTGTCAGACTCAAGCAGAATCTCTCACAAGACAGCTATGTCAGGCTCCTGTCAGTATGTACTTATTGGCTCCATCAATATTGTCTAAGTTTGTAGACAATAATTACAGACTGTATATTGGCAATACACATAATGGCCATTCCTTAAGTCTCTGCTCCAAACTTTGTCCCAATATCTCCTCCTGTGAATATTTTTGTTCTCCCTTTTAAGAATGACTGAAGCATCCAAACTTTGGTCATCCTTCCTGTTGAGCTTCATGAGGTCAGTGGATTGTATCTTCGGTAATTGGAACATTTGGGCTAATATGCACTTATCAGTGAGTGCATATTGTTTTTGTGTCTGTGATTGAGCTACCTCACTCGCAATAATATTTTCTAGTTCCATCTGTTTGCCTATGAATTTCATAAAGTCACTGTTGTTGATAGCTGAGTAGTACTCCATTACGTATATGTACCACATTCTCTGTATCCATTCCTCTCTTGAAGGGCATCTGGGTTCTTTTCAGTTTCTGGCTATTGCAAATAAGGCTGTTATGAACATAATGGAGCACATGTCTTTGTTGTATGATTGAGCATCATTTGGCTATATGCCCAGGAAAGGTATAGCTGGGTCCTCAGGTAGTGCAATGTTCAATTTTCTGAGAAACCTCCAGACTGACTTCCAGAGTAGTTTTACCATCTTGCAATCCTACCAACAATGGAGGAATGTACCTCTTTCTCCACATCTTTGCCAGCATCTGATGTCACCTGAGTTTTTTTATCTTACTCATCTGACTCATGTAGGTGGAATCTCAGGGTTGTTTTGTCATTCCCCTGATGACTAAGCATGTTGAACATTTCTTTAGGTGTTTCTCAGCCATTCAGTATTCCTCAGCTGAGAATACTTTGTTTAGCTCTGTACCCCATTTTTATTAGAGTTACTTGATTTGCTGAAGTCTAACTTCTTGAGTTCTTTATATATATTAGATATTAGCCCTCTATCAGATGTAGGATTAGTAAAGATGTTTTCCCAATCTTACGGTTGCCCTTTTGTCCCAATGACATTGTCCTTTACTTTACAGAAGCTCTGCAGTTTTGTGATGTCCCATTTGTTGACTCCTGATCGTAGAGCATAAGCCATTGGTGTTTTGTTCAGGAATTTTTCCCCAGTGCCCATGTGTTCGATGCTCTTCATTACTTTTTCGTGATTTTTAACAAAGAAGCTAAAACCATCCAATGGAAAAAAAGATAGCACATTCAGCAAATTGTACCGAATTTAGTGGCAGTCAGTATGTAGAAGAATGCAAATTGACCTTTTCTTAAATCCTTGTACAAAGCTCAAGTCCAAATGAATCAAAGACCTCCACATAAAACCATATAAAGTGAATGTAATATGAGAGAAAATAGGAAAAAGCCTCAAATGCATCTGCACAGGGGAAAAGTTCTTGAATAGAACACTCCAACACAAAGATAAACTAGTGACAAATGTGATCTCAGGAAATTTAGTAGCTTCTGTGAGGCAAAGGACATTATCAATAGGACAAAACAGTAAACTACAGAATGGGAAAAGATCTTTACCAACCTTACATCTGGTAGAGGGCTAATATCCAATATGAACAAAGTATTCAAGAAGTTAGGCTCCAGAGAATCAAATAACCCTATTGAAATGGGGTACAGAGCTAAACATCGAATTCTCAACTAAGGAATATCAAATGGTGAAGAAGCATCTAAAGAAATGTTCAACATCTTTACTCATCTGGGAAATACAAATCAAAATGACTCTATGATTCCACCTCACACCAGTCAGATTGACTAAGAACAAAAACTCAGGTAACAGCAGATGCTTGTGAGGACGTGGAGAAAAAGGAGCATTCCTCCATTGTTGGTGGCATTGCAAGTTGGTATAACAACTCCAGAAATCAATCTGGCTATTCTTCAGAACATAGTACTAACTTCAGAACATTGAACATAGTACTAACTAAGGACCTAGCTATATCATTCCTGGGCATATTCCCACAAGATGTTCCAGCATATAACAAGGACACATGCTACTATATGTTCATAGCAGCCTTATTTATAATACCCAGAAGTTGGAAAGAATTCAGATGCCTCTCAACAGAGGAATGGATAGAAAAATGTGGTACACTTACACAATGGAGTACTACTCAGCTATGAAAAATAATGACTTCATGAAATTCTTCAGCAAATGACTGGAACTAGTAAATATCATCCTGAGTGAGGTAACACAGTCACAAAATGACACACATGGTATGTTCTCACTGATAAGTGGATATTAGGCAAAAAGTTTGTGATGCAATCCATATGAAGCTCTAGAAGATGGACGACCAAAGTGTGGATTCTTTAGTTCTATTTAGAAAGGGTAAGAAAATAATCGTGGGAAGTAGAAGGTAGTAGGTACTTGCAAGGAGGAAAGGAGAGGGAAATGAAAAAGGGTGGCAGGATTAGGTGTGCGAGGAGATTGAGGAGATGTACAGAGGATCACGAAATTGAACAGAGATGTGTAGGGATGGGGGATAGGGAAATGGGGTTCTCAACAGAAAACCCTAGACGCCAGGCAAGCAAGAGGCTCCCAGGCCCAACAGGGATAACATTAGCTAAAATACCCAACAAAGGGGAGAGAGAACCTGTGGAGACCATATCCAGAGGTTAGACATGGCCACTGGTTGAGGGCTGGTGCCACTAGTCCTCAAAATTTTAACACAGAATTGCTCCTGTCTAAAAGAATTACAGGGACAAAGAGAGGAGCAAAGGAAAGGCCATCTAGAATTGGCACCACCTGGGGATTTATTCCATATGTGGCCACCAAACCCAGTCACTGTTTCTGATGTCAAGAAATGCTTGCTGACAGGAGCCTGATTTGGATGTCTGCCAAAGCCTTATCAATACACATGTGGATGCTTGCAGGCAACCATTGGGCTGAGAATGGGGACCCTAATAGAGGAGTTAGGGTAAGGACTGAAGGAGCTGAAAGTGTATACAAGCCGATAGGAAAACAACAATATCAACCAACTACACCACACCCCCCCAGAACCTCCAGGGACTAAAGCACCATCCAGAGAATATACATGGAGAGACCCATTCTAGCTGCATTTGTAGCAGACGATGGCCTTATCTGGCATCGATGGTTGGGGAAGTTTGATACCCTAGTGTAGTGGAATGCTAGGGCAGTGGGAAGAGAGTGGGTGGGTGGAAGATCACTGTAATAGAACCATGGGGTGGGGGTATGATAGGAAGCTTTCAGAGGAGAAACCTGGTAGGACAATAACATTTGAAATGTGAATAAATAAAATAACCAAGAAAAATTAAAAAAATAGAAGTTAACAACAACAGCAACAACAACAAACAAAAACAAAACAAAACAAACACAAAAAAAACCAGTCAATGGTATTTCTTACCCCACTCTGGATACAAGATGATATGTGTAGTAGTAGCTGCCAGTTGCTCACACTATGTGGATGAAATTTCATGCAAAATGTTTCCTTTAAGGCATGCCTTCCAGTTTACAGGAACATTTATCCAGGAGACAACAAACACTTCAGATCATGGTGATTTTAGATGAATCTTTAGTGAGTGTCTAATGTTTCAAATGAGATCTGTGCTTCGTGCATTTATACAAGCCATGTGTACCACTCTAACCATCTACGCTCTCCCTAACTCCTTAGTATTCCTTACTTTTCCACCTTCCCTACAAATCTCTGTCTCATATTCTTGTCTATGTGTTCTGTTTTATGTTTCATTGTTTTGGTCATGGTCCTCTGTATGGACATAGACTTAGAGATATCCACTGGAGCCTGATGATCTCAGCAGTGGCCACACAACTGAGGATGAGTCTCTCTCCAAGACCTATCAGTGAATACCAGTGGGGCTGGGTCTTCTTGACACTCGTCGTTGAGGATTATGGTTATAGTGCTACGTCTGGAATAGTGGTTGGCATTTCCCAGACTTCTTATTGGAAAGAGTGGCTTCTCTGATTAAGATCAGGGGCAGCTTTTTCTATGGCATTGAGTCTGAGTATCTGGAAACTTATTTAATTAATTAAAAAAAAAGCAGTAGTAACTAACTCCTTGAACCCTATCCTATTACAGTTTCCTCTGATTTAAGCATTCTATCATAAAAGAATACAGGAAAGTAAACAGCTCAAAATAGCTTTCAATTCCTAAAACTCAGAAGATTCACTAGTCCCCACCCCCAGTGTAAACTAACACTCCTGGGAGTCTCTCTCACACAAGGCAAGTTGTAAAAGATTGCCTGATCAGACTAGCTTTATGGAAAAAGCAGACTAGGCAGACCGCTCTTGATTTTTAGCCTTTATGAATTGTCACCCATATTGGGGTGACCTTTGGTGATGCAGCTGTCTTTGAGTCATTTCTGCTCTTGCAAGTAACCCTCACCTCTATTCCTGTAAGGGACCTCAACAGCAATCTTTGACTCAAGGACTTAGAGTCTGTTGATATCCAAGTCTGTTTGGGGCTTCCTATCACCACTGAATAGATCTGTGTGTTGTGTCCTCCCAGAAAAGACTTGTCACACATGTCCACAAACTCCTTAGGTTTGGCTTGTTAATTGGGCTTATGGTAACATTCATGAGTTCATTTCCACGCAGCAGGCTTCCAATACCATGAGAAGACACTCTGCACACCCCATAAGAGCTGTGCCACTATTTCAGATCTTGCTAATTGGTTTTGTGCAAAAAGTTCACAGCCTCTTAAGAACATTGATGACTGTTATCTCTAACAAATTGTCAGTGAGCCAGTAAGCAGCCTTTCCCCATAGCTTCCTGCAACCAGTCTCATGCCGTGAGTCCTGCTTGACTTCCCTCAA
Source organism: Rattus norvegicus (assembly GCF_021556685.1). Classification (NCBI taxonomy): domain Eukaryota; kingdom Metazoa; phylum Chordata; class Mammalia; order Rodentia; family Muridae; genus Rattus; species Rattus norvegicus. Next base: position 14,886,051 of record NC_141535.1, read on the forward strand.
TAATGAAGTATGACAGGGAGCTGCGATCCAAATAAATCTTTTCCTTGACACCCTAATTTTGGTCATGAGGTTTTATCAGAATAATGGAAAGCAAACTAATACACTGGACAGTTTTTTGTAATTTTAATTTTACTTTCAAGATATTTTTCCCGATGACTTTTTTGTACACTCTTCATTTTGATCCCTTGTCTGCACAGCTCTCCCAATGCTCTACAATTATCTCCAGTAATTTTTGATATAGACAGGGGTTATATAAGAAACCATCTTCTCAATTACAATTCTCTCTCCGTTCTTGGGAGAAGTCTTTCACATTACTTAATATTCAATGGAGATGAAGTTATCCTCAAAAGCAGGTTTTTCTATTAGATAAAAAGAGAGGATCCCACAGGAGTCAAAAAGTAAGGCTCCTGATGAGCCTACCACACTACATTGTGGATAAAAGTCAATCGGGGTTTCCGAGCATGGAATCTATAACTTTTCTCTCCTTTAACGTATTTCTTTGATTTGAATTTAGTAGTTTTTCACTATGTAAGGTAGGTAAATAAAAGCTAAATGTATCAGAAAAGAAGGTAGATTCCTACATTTTCTACTGAAGTAATGAGATTATGCTTACTAAGCAACTATCAAAGAAATCCTAGTTGTTTTAGACATTTGGTAAGCCAGACAAGGTACATGGCAGCAAGGGACTTTGGCTTAAAGTTTATAGTAACTTAAGCTTGTCCATGTGAATCAGTTTATAATTTCTAACCACAGAACAAACAAAATCTTCAGGAATTTCAAGAACTTGCGCTCTGTACAATGTGCAGAGATGGCCACCCAGTCTATTCTCAAATTTTTCCAAGCTTAACTAACATGGGAACAAAGAAAATCGGGAAAAAAAAACATGAACACATCTTAACTTAAAGATAATTTATAGTTAAAAATAATATTCCAAATTAGCAATGTTTTGCACAGCACATGTTTGACTTGTGCCTCCTTAAGACTTAAAGATGCAATTTTCGTTTACGTAATTATCTGTTGTTAGCAGTTTTAAACAATGAGAGATTGCCATCCAATGTTTACATACACAAGTTGACTTTTCAAATATTTTAAGACACCAGAAAGACTAAAACAGGAAGTAATGCTATGGGTGTAGAAAAGGTGATGGGATTAAATTGTAGTTAAAACATCATAGTGGTAGAAAAGGAGTTCGATCAATGAATCAAGTGTGCCTGCTTTTCATATATGAAAACCTGAGTTCAGATACATACCACTCATTTACCAAGAATAAACAGCATTAGTGATAGATGTCTAATATTGGATGAAGGAATGAAGTTACTGGTAGAAAGAGACAAATTCCCAAAGGATAGCAACTATCTGATATTGTCAGTCAGTAAGGTCTAGATGTATTGAGGGGTTCTGTTTTATAAGGAGTCCTAATTATTACAGAGTAGGAAGCAATAGAGGAAAACATCCAATTTTGACTTTTGGCCACCTTGTGCATATGTCTACAGAACGTCTAAGGACACACATATATTTAAACTAATTTGAATGTTACATGGTGAATATGTGCATCAAAACATCACACATACCTCATTAATATGAATGGCTTTATGGTTTTGTGTATCAGTTAAAATAAGCTTTATTTAAATGATATCTCTGTGTATTTATATGCATACATATAGATTATACACACACATATATGGAGAGAGTTTAAATTACACTTGATTCTCTTAAGTGAATGGTAAATGAGCAATAGATATTTTTTTAATGTGAACAGAGGCCTCTTAAAACCATTTTTCCCCTTGTACTGAAACGAATTGGTTCACACAGTTTTATCTGAGGCTAGTTTATAACAAGTTCCAACTTCTATTTTAAATAAGAGGTCACTAAAAAGAGTTGTAGAACTATATTTTCTAAGCCTAATTTAGATCATGTTTTTAGCTTTAAATGCTAAAATATTCTATTTTATAATGGGAAAAAACTTTCAGGTCAGTATGAATTCAGTACTGGCCAGGACAAACTAAAAAAGACCCACATATGAAATTGTTAGATCTTTTCATACTGAGAAGAGGCAAAAATCACTCAATGTTTTACTCAGTACCTATGGCTGTTGGTTCTGTATCATTGTATTCAAAGACAATAAAGTACCTGAGAAAACCCATTTTAGTTACACTTGGCCATTAAGGTTGTGTGAGATTCTAAAGAACACTATATAGAAGAAATAAAAAAATAAATATTAGTGTTTGCTTTCAAGCTCAGAGGATGAACAATCCAACTGAATATTATTGGGAAAAAACCTAGCAGAAGAAAATATTACTTTGAAACTAAACAATACCAGAAAAAGCAATAGTTTTTATATTAATATTTCTTTGACTGAAAGTCAGAATACATTCAACTAGTCCTATAGAATAAAGTCACACATTGGGCCATTTCCAGCATGGGAACTGATGGGACAGATGTGGGAAAGGACTTCAGCCCAGAAATAAAAACAAGAGTGTAGTCATGGTATTTTATTGAAGAGAAGCAGATTTGGGCACAAAAAAGGGATCTCAGAAGAAATGAGCTTCTGATATATAGTCATGTTTGTCATCTGGATTATTTGAACTTTTTTGTTAAATAGCAAAGTATCAATTAACAATGTATTGTTGATGCCTTTTTGTTATTGAATTATTTGTTTGATTTTTATTTTTCTAAGTGTTATGCAAATTATAAATCTAAGTGAAATAAGCTCATCATTTTACCAGAAAACTTGTAAAAACTCAGTCACGAGCTGTTTTTGTTGATGTTGTCTGTGGGCATCTCTTCTTTGATTAATGATTGATGAACATGGGTGGTACCACACTTGAGCATTCAGTACTGAATGGTATCAGAAAGCTGGTAGAGGCAGCCATGGATGGCAATGCATTAGTTAGAATTCTTCTATGGGCTCTGCTTCAGTTCCTGCCTCAGGTTCCCACACTCACTACACCATAGGCTTCTCTTGATGATGGACTGAAACCTGCAAGTGAAAATAAATCCTTTCATTCCCTACATTGGCTTGGTCAGTGTTCTGTCCCATTAATAGAAAAGTACTAAGTGTCCTTTTTAACACTAATTTTTAAGATTAGCATTAAAGAACTGGGTTTGAATACCATGATGCAATTTTCATAAATAGTGTCATTTAACTTTTGTTTGTTGCTATTTTTGTTTGTTTTTTGACATGGGTTCTGGCTACACAGATCTGGATACCCCCAAACTCTCTATTTATGTCAGTCTTGCCTTGAATTGACAGAGATGTGGCCTCCTTTATATTACACCAGGTTTGAGCTTTCTTTTAATCTGTCTTCCTATTTCACTCCTCTCATTAGTACCCCGTTCTACTCTCTCTAGATCCCTCTTTTGTCCCACTGCTGGTTCTCTCTCTATACTGAATAATACCTACTTCTCCTTTCATGATATATGTTCTCCATTGCACTTTGTTTTCTTTCCTTCTCTCATAAAATCTCCTCATATCCTCTAATCTACTTTCATCAAAATCATCACAAAGAAAAAGAGAAGCTGGGGGAGGACAGAGAGGAAAAAACAAGCAGGAAGAGGAAAAAGAGAAGGAAGAGGAGGAGTAGGAAGACAACATATGAGAGAAAATGTATTTTGAATCTGGATTATTTTGGTGAGTAATGACCAACATTTTATGTTTCCTGACGTATGTCTTGATCTCTTTTACACTTGAAATATATATATATATATATATATATATATATATATATATATCACATTTTATTTATCCATTCATGAATTGATAATATGGAAATTGGTTTTATTTGTTGGCTATGGTGAATAATACAGCAATAAGTAAGGACTTCTAAGTATGTTTGTAGAAAGTTCGTTGGGGGTACTCTACATGTGGTCTGATGAGTCATGTATTAGTTCTAGGGCTTTTTATGTTTATAAATCATCATAACCATTTCTCTACTGTTTGTACCAGTTTACACACCCACTACCTTTTACATGCCCATCCCTTTCCTCACATTTTTGGCAGTATTTTATTTACTTAATATGCACTCTGACTACAGTAAGAAGGAATCCCAAGCTAGTTTAATTTATATGCTTGATGGCCAGGGATATTGAACATTTTTCAAATATTTTGTTGAACATTTTTGTTTCTTTTTTTAGGACAATCTATTTTATTTAGTGACTAGAAGACATGGGGCTTTTTTGAATTAATTTTTGTAGTTATTTACATGTTCTATGTATTTAGCCATACTTGATATTGTAGTTGGTAAAATGTTCTCCCATTGTACAGGCTGTAATATTACTCTGGTGATTATTTACTTTCCTGTGCTCTTCAATTCATCAAATCTCATTCATCAATTGTTAAAATTATTCCTTGTGCTTTGAAAGTCATTTTCAGAAAATCTTTGTCTGTGGTTATATCTTGAAGTACATTTTCTATGTTTTTTTCAATATTTTTAAAGTTTCGTGTCTTATATTAAGGCATTTGATTAATTTTATAGAATTTTGGGATACAAAACACGTTATATTTCTTCTTCTATATATGAATATCCAGATTTTCCTGCATCATTTGTTGAATAGTATTGTTTTTCTCCAATTAAAAAAACAGGAGGAGGATGGGGAGGGGAACACCCATAGCGAAGGGGAGGGAGAGGGGTTCGGGGGATGTTGGCCTGGAAACCGGGAAAGGGAATAACAATTGAAATGTAAATAAGAAACACCCAATTTAATAAAGATGGAAGAAAAAAATAAGTGTTTCTATTCTGTATGGGCTTGTCTCTTGGTTATTGAGTTTATTAAATTGAACTGTATATCTAGTTTGGGGTACAGAAGTAAAACTGAAAATAATTAGTTGTAGAAAGCTTTGAAATTAAGCAAATACTGGACAACTGAACACTATTCTTTAGAATGGTCATTGTAGATATTAGTCAATTAAAGAATCATATGACTGGTTTAAATGGAATCACAGCTTGTTTTGTGATTCAAGGTAGTTCTAAGAAGAGTTTATGAGCATGCACTTGCATAGTCTGAAAACTGTCATGTAAACAATGAAATGATCTAGCTAGTGTCCTAGAAAAATAAGTGATGCCGAAAAGCAGTAGGCAAGACGTGATCAAGATAGAAAGGAATAAATTTATAACCAAATGACAATTCGTAAAAAGTACAGGACAAAAAGAAAGGGTATAGAATTAGCTAAACATATATCATCTAAGTCTTTGAAACTGTAAACGGGATGGATAATCCTGCAGTGGATTTGGTTTATTGTTTGTATTATATTAGTTGAGTTCCCAATTTATCTGAGAACTTACACATCTCTGAGTGAGATGCTGACAGTCTCTCTCTCCAGTTGGTTCTAATTGGTAAATAAAGTTGTCAGTGGCCACTGACTGGGCAGGAAGACAGAGACAGGATTTCAGCTCTTCTAGGCAAGAACAAGGGGACCATAGGAAAGAGGAGGCTTTAGAATCTCCTTGACTGGGAAGTAGAAAGAGTAAGTGGGGGAGCTGCAGGAGAGAAAGTGCAGAACCATGTAAGAATCTGGGAAAAGCAGCACCAGGGGCAACTCCCCACATTAGGTCTGGGGTATCAGAGATACAATAGAGATTTTAGTAAGTAATAATTCATGGGGGTCTTTCATTCTAAATCAAAAACACTTGGGCTGGTAACAAGGCGCACACACACCTGCCAGGGAATTTAGAGCGGATTAACTTGTAACCGCTACATAGCTTCTCACAAAAGTAAGCAAAAAAAATCCTAAATTAATAAAACTATAGATGAAAAGGGGGTATTATAACAGATTTTAATCAAATGTTAAAGATAATTAGGATATGACTCAAAAATAGGTGCTAGAATGCTAGTAATATTAATAATTTTTGGATACATATGACCTACTTAATTCAATTAAGAAGGTTTCTAACAAGTGACAATCCTGAAGCATGTTTAAATATTTATTGGAGAAACTAACAACTTTTGATTGGCCTTAAAGCACAATATGAGATGAGTTCATACCCAACTGTGTTAATATGGTAAGAGCCTGAAGCTAGATAGGTCATGGGCCCTAGTGGAAAATCCAACCCTCTTAATCTGCTCCAGAACACAGAAAAAAAAAGACTCCTCATGACATATTGTTTTCCACACTGACATTTTGTTTTTAAATCTTTTTTTTTACACTCCAGATTTTATCAACTTGGTGGTCTACCCTCTGACTGTTCCACATAGGCTACATCCTCCTGGTCCCACTGTCCCCACCCTCACCCTCCACCCCCACCCCCCACCCTCATCCACCACCCCATCAGAACTCTAAACTCCCTCGGGCCTCCAGCTTCTTGAGAGTTAGGTGCATCTTCTCTGACTGAGTTCTCTGCTGTTTTTGTGTTGGGGGCCTCATATCAGCTGGTTATGCTGCCTGGTTGATACTCCAGTATCAGAGATATCTGGGGGGTCCAGGTTAGTTGGGACTGCTGGTCCTCCTATGTGTCGCCCTCCTCCTCAGCTTCTTCCAGCTTTTTCCTAATACAACCATAGGGGTCAGCAGTTTCTGTCTATTGGTTTTTGTATAAATATCTCCATCTGACCCTTTCAGCTGCTTGTTGGGGCTCTTGGAGGGCAGTCATGATAGATCTCTTTTTGTGAGCTCTCCATAGCCTATGTAATGGTGTCAGGCTCTGTGGTTTCCCCTTGAGTTGGATCACAGATGGGAATTTCATCTAAGGTCCCTCCCTTTGAGTCCTGAGATTCTGTGACCTCCCAGGTGCATTCTGGAGGGCCCCCCTACCTCCTACCTCCTGAGCTTGTCTGTTTCCTTTTTTTTCTGGCCCTCAGAGCTTCAGTCTTTTTCCCCCACACACAATCCCTGATCATGTTCCCCTCTGTCCCCTCAGTGCCTTAAGATGGACCCACAATTTTCCTGTTGTCCTGAGACTGTTCTAGGGAAGGAACACTTCTGTAGCAGGAAATCGTTCCTCTTGGACCCCATTTCTAGTATATGAAACTCCTTCTCCATGAACATTTCTTGCCCCAACTCTTGCTAGGTTTTCAACCTCAGACACAAACAGGCATTCCCTGTGGACATAACAGCACAGCAGGCTAGGAAGGCAAGTAACACACAGTGCTCCCAATTTTCAAAAATTCATAGAGGAAATAGAAACCAAGGAATCAAATACCCACCCAACAAAGAAATTACCACCTAACCTATATTCATGCAACCCTAAATACCAAGGCAGCAGAATAAAAACACAAAACAGCCAGAGCAATAGGTCCTCACTGGATCTTAGCTTTCTTGCTGCAGTAAACCTTGAATATTACAACACAGCTGAAGCACAAGAAAAAACAAACTTAAAACCAACTGTATGAAAACGATAAATGCCTCTTAAAAGCAATTGAACAAATCTCTTAAAGAAATAAAAAAACCCCACCATAGATGAGTGCTTTGTTCAGCCTTCATCAGAGGACTTTCTTCTTAGATGGGAATTAGCATTCCTCAGGAGGTGGACAGCAGGCAAAGTGTGGAATACTTTGGAGTGCTTGGCTCTAGCTTGATATCACCCCTCAGCACCCAGGGATCATTGTGGAAGAAGAGAAAGAAAAATCATTAGTGCAGGAGATAGTGTATGACTCCAAGGAAATGGTCTGGGCACATCAGTAGTGATATATAGATGAGTGGTGATATAGATATGTCAGTAGCCCCACACAGGCTATGACAGTATGTCTGAAACCTGTCCAAGTCCAAAGCAGACAAAAATCTCACACAATTGATACTTTGTGGGGAATCACTTCTCTTCAATGGAGTATTGTTGTGTATATTAACTACACTCCAGGGTAGGCTCAGAAGTGGCTATCCCATACAAAATGGATACCATGGCTTTGTGTGTGCGTGTGTGTGGGGGGGTTGTTGTTGTTTTGTTTTTAGTTTTTGCTCTTTTTTGTTTTTGTTTTGTTTTTGCTTATGTTTTTGTCCCATTAGTCATTATTTTTTGTCTTCTTTTTTGTTTCGTTTTCTTGGGTTAGGAAGAGAGAGACAGAGAGAAAGAGAGAGAGAGAGAGAGAGAGAGAGAGAGAGAGAGAGAGAGAGAGAGAATATACAGTAGGGTGACGAGAGAGGCGGGTATCTTGGAAAATTGAGGAAGAGGGAAGAATATGATAAAATTTATTCTTTGATACGCATTGTAACTAAAAGAAACAAAACAAAAATAAAGATTCTTGAAAACTGAATTCATGCATAATGGCTAGTTGACTTTTTCCCAATGATGCAAGGATGGGTCAACACATAAATCAATTAACGTAACACAACACATAAATAGTCTTAATGACAAAAATAACCTACATAAATATCTCAATAGATTCAAAAAGGTTTTTTGACAGATTTTGGAATTGGCACATGTTAAAAGTCCAGAAGAAACTAAGAAAAGACGTAATTCAACAAGGAAGGCTATGTCCAACAAACGATAGCTAATATTGTACTACATAGGAAAAAAGCAAAGCATTTCTTCTAACATAAGAACAGGACAAGAGCGCTTGCTCACCTCTGTTATTTAATATAGTCCTGAAGTCTTTATTCATCTTGGGTGACTTCCTGCTTGTCTGTGGTCTATAAGCATAGCTATAAAGGATACAGAAGACATTTACTTGAAATTTTGAGTATGCATTCATCAGTAGCAAGTAGATAAACATTCTGTACATTAATTGATATATCATGTTCAGAAATAAATTCAGGGTTTAGAATCTGTATTTTTTAAGATTTTAACTGTTTAAACACACTTGCATAAAGTTATTTCACAATATATATGTTATGACTATACATAAAACTTTGATTAACAGTATAATACATAGGATATGGTTCTCATGATTTTATCTGTTTCAAATATTGCAAAATAAACATATAGTTTTAAAAAGAGATGAATATATTTTTCAATCCAATAATTTATTTTAACAAGCAAAAATAACTACAATTTTTGTGTTCTGAGTAGTAAGAGAAGACATCATTTGCTCTTCAGATTTTGAATTATACAACACAGGCTTTATTATACTAATTATAGCATAAGATATATGATTTTAATTTCAAATGCACGTTACCTTTTTAATGCCTAAGAGTTAATAATATTTTTCACTTAAATATTCCCTTTTTATTGGAAATAAATTTATTTTCACATAAAAATATTCTTATTGTGGTTTTCCTCCAGCATCTCCTCTCTGGTCCTCATTATCTCACATACAGTAGCTACATGCCTTTTTTCTCTGTGTGTGTTGAAAAAAGCAAATAAAACAAAAACAAAGCGGAATAAATTTTCTAAGATATAGAAAGCAGAGTAAGTGAATACACAGAGATATTTGCATATACACACTCAACCCATAAAACACAAAATTAGAAATCTTAATATGCAAGAAATAGATGATAAAAATGGAAAAGTAAGATAATATGAGACAAAATATCTACAAAAATCTCACTGAGTTAGTTTTGTGTTGCTGATCTACTGCTGGGCATGAGATCTACCCTTAATTATGAGTTTTATACTCACTGAGATTCCATGGTTGAAAAGTGATTTTTCTTTTTATAATTTGATGTCAATTGGGTTGATAGTTATTTAAGAACTTATAGACAGAAATGCAGTGTGTGTGTGTGTGTGTGTGTGTGTGTGTGTGTGTGTGTGTGTGTATGGGAGGGTGATTAGTTGTGTAGCCAGTATGTACCAACCATCAAATTTTTTTTCTCATTTTAAAAATTCAGCAACTTCTTAAAATTTAGAGGACAAAGCATAGAAAATGTAAACCTTATTTAATATAATTTAATGTATTTAGAATCACTATATTCTAGATGTCATTATTCAACAATATTATAAAATGAAAAATTAGTCTACGTTTATACTATGTGATTTTTTTAAAAAAATTTGAGGTCTGTCTTCATGACCACATCATTTTTTTAAAACCTGAAGTACAATATTTTATTTATTTCAAGGGGAATATCTGAAATATTTAGACTCAACTGACTTCCTTCTATTTCACTCTGTTTGAAGTTCAAGGTCTAAGCTAATGTCACCTCCTTCTATACAGCTTCATATAGGAATAATGTGACTTCTAAGAGCAATGTCTGCGACAGGTACAGAAAAGAGTAACCACAATTCGGAAGAGGCCAATTGTCCCCTGAGGAAAATGTGATTTTTTTTTGAAGTGCTCCCTCTTGCTCTCACTCTTCTTAAAGAAATCTCATAAGGGATCTGCAAGCCTAGAAACAATGTAATGTGGGCTTCCTGGTCAAAGAATTCCTTGGCGAATGACAGTGCCTGTACTCCTTTTAGATTTTTGACCTTTCTGCCCTTGCTAATATTTTAGACTGTCTAGAAAAAACACACCGAAGCCATTCATGAACTAGCAATTTGGCTAGAAAATGTAGCCTGAGCTGAAAATGGAAACTCTGTGCAGAGACAGAATGTGAGTACAAAGCTGAGCAGCCAGCTTTCTATAGAGAACATAAAAGGGGAAAGGTTATAAGTCACGCCCCATTCATGTATTTAAGCCACAGTTCTTTCTAACCGTAAGGCATAAAACATTCCATCTACTTTAATACAAAAGTTATTTGACAAGCAAAAAGTTAGCTCTGGAAATGAAAGAAAATAACTAAGTAGTCTGGCTTAAGGAACAAGGATGTAAGCAGCAGCAATGCTCTGAAGAATCAACGTTCCCTCTAAGGCAATATTTTTTTTCAGAGGTTCTACAATGACTTTTGACTTCATGATTTTATGAAATATCTAGGAATAGAGATTTAATTGGATCAATAAAATCAGGTAAGTGCACATATCAATGTTATGTGACCGAGACCCAGAAGGACATATGTGGTAGGTACTCACTGATAAGTGGATAGTAGCCCCAAAGCTCATAATACTTACAATACTACTCACAGACTACATGAAGCCTAACAAGAAGAAAGGCCAAAGTGTGGATGCTTCAATCCCACTTAGAATGGAGAACAAAATAATCATGGGATGTAGAGGGAAGGAGGGTCCTGGATGGGAAAGACAAGATGGGGATAGGGAAGTCAGGTTCAGGTATGGGAAGAAAGAGGCAAGAAGTCCAGAGGACAAGAAGAATAAATAGAAATATAGAGCAGTAAGGGGTAGGGAATGGGGATGGGTGGAATCACCTGAAATTTCCAGATGCCAGGGATGGCAGAGGCTCCCGGGACCCAGTGGGGATGATGACGTTAGAATACTCCACAGATGGGAGATAGAACATGAAGAGATCACCCCCAGTAGATAGACATGGCCCCCAGTTGAGGAAACGGGCCACTAACACATCTCAAAAATTTTAACTCAGATTTGTTCCTCTCTACAGAAAACACAGGGACAAAAAAATGGAGCAGAGACTGAAGGAAGGATCATCCAGAGACCATGTCACTTTTGGATTCCTCGCATCCACAGACACCAAACCCTGACACTCCTGCTGATCCCAAGAAATGCTTGCAGACAGTAGACAGTATGGCACCAGAGTAAGACAGACGCAGACACTCACAGTCACCCAGTGAACTGAGCCCAGGGACCCCAGTGGAAGAGTTAGAGAAGGACTGAAGGAGCCAAAGGGGACTGCAACCCCATAGGAAAGGCAACAATATCAACTAGCCAGACCCCTCAGAGCTCCCAGGGACTAAACCATCAACTAAAGAATATACATGAGTGGATCCATGGTTCATGCTACATGTGTAGCAGAGGACTGTCTTTATTTGCCATCAATGGGAGGGTAGAGGTTTGGCCTTATAGAGGCTTGTTGACCCAGCCAAGGGGGATGCTAGAGAGGCAAGGCAGGAATGGGTAAGTGGGTGGGGGAAATAGCCTCTTAGAGTCAAGGGGAAAGGGGGATGGGATGAGGTGTTTGTGGAGGAGGCACTGAGAAGAGAGACATTTGACACATAAATAACTAAAATAATCAGTAAAAACAATTCAGAAGATTGCTAAAATAATGGAAAAAACTCTCCCACACTGGCAGACCATGTGCATACATAACTCTACAGATAAAAGTGTGCAAAAGCCAATGACCTCACTGTTGAACACACATTTGCTTGTCTAATCATTAATTTATGTACACATTATTATAGAACTTATCATGGTATTGACACAATGGAAAATTTGTCCTTTAAGATCAGTAAGTTCCAATTGCAGAACTTAGAACTTATTTATTAAAAGTGATATAACAACATGAATAAAAATCCTGTCCAAAACCTCTAGTACTAAGGGTATTTAAAGGTAATTAAACAATGGAATAAAGTTGAAGGGAAACAGAATATAAATTTTCTCAAGATGGTGCAGGGGCTCAGTCAATAAGGTGCTAGCTCTACATGTACAATAGCCTTAGTGTGACCCCCACCCAGATCATAAGAAAGTCAAGATCACTCTCTGAGAGTCCAGGGAGTTTCCACTACACGACTTCTACATTACTCACAAATGTTCTCCAATTCCAGTTGTCTCTCCCTGTATTCTTCCATTCCATGCCCCCCTGCCTGAATCCTCCTGTCTTTGTCCCCTGCCCAAATACATCAGCAAAATATATTCTATTTCCCCTTCCCGAGGAGATTCATGCACCTCCCAACCCCCTTTGAGCATACAACAAAATAAATCAATGAGATAATTTATACTCATAGATTGGTACCTAACCCAGTTGTCATTAGATAGGTACCTGAGAACTAAGAGAAGCAGATGCTGAGAACTACTACCAAACACTAGGCAAGGCCGGGGAACGTCGACAAAGAGAGTGAGGAAGGATTGTAGGAGCAGAGGGTCAAGGACACCTGAAGAGCATTTGCCACAGAATCAACTAAGCAGGACTCATAGGGGCTCATAGAGACTGAAGAAAAATTGTGGACCCTGTATGGGTCTGAGCTAGGTCCTCTGCATATGTGTTATGGTAGTATAATACTTGTGGACACTTGACTTTGACAAAAAAGGTAAAACTATACAATGGGATAAAGAAGGCATCTTCAAGAAATGGTGCTGGTTTAACTGGATGTCTGTGTGTAGAAGAATATAAATAGACCCATATCTATCATCCTGAATGAAACTCATATCCAAAAGGACCAAAGACCTAAAGGTAAAACTGGATATGCTAAATCTAATAAAAGAACAGAAAGTAGAGAATAGCTTTGAAATCATTGATACAGGAGACAAGTTCCTGAACAGTAGGCCAAAGGCACAGCACTAAGATCAACAATAATGAATGAGAACTCATGAAACTAAAAAGATTCTGTAAGGCAAAAGACACTGTCATTAGGACAAAACAGGAGCCTACAGATTGGGCAACAGTCTTCACCTGCACTACACCTGACAAAAGGAGGCTAATATCCAAAATGTATGAAGGAATGTATGTATGAATGTAGACACCAGCAACACAAATAGCCTAAGTAAAACACGGTGTACAAAGCTAAACAGAATTCTCAACAGAGGAATTTCAAAAGTCTAGGAAACAATTAAAGAAATATTCAAAATCCTTAGTCATTAGAAAAATGCAGATTGAAACTAGTTTGAGATTTCATCTTATACCAGTCAGAATCACGAAGATCAAACACAAGTGATAACACATGCTGCTGAGGATGTGGAGTAAGGTAAACACACCCCCACTACTTGTGAAATCAATTTGGTGGTTTCTCACAAAACTGGGAATAATTCTACTTCAAGACCCCACTATACCACTTCTGGGCATATATTCAAAAATTGCCTCACTATAATACAGGGACACTTGTTCATAGTAGCTTTATTCATATTAGCCAGAAACTGGAAAGAACCTAGATATTCCTCAAATGAAGGAATGGTAAGGCAGTATAGCAGGCAATAGCAGGTAGTACTTACTGGTTGGTTCATGGTGGACATGAAGCATACATACAGATGATGGTAATAGCAACAAGTCAACCTATCGAGGTTCGTTTATTACTTCCAATGAGGATACAACACCTAATAGTCTGCTCAGTCATTAGTTTATCAAAGGATAGTTTCCTTTTATGAAGCTAGTGCCCACGTGAGCCAGTCACCTTTCAAGACAGCAAACAAGACCTTAACTTTTATTTTTTAGAGCATTAAGTGAATGTTTCAAATTCGATTCATAAAACATGCTATCCCCAAGAATAGAATAGATTGAAGAACTGGGTGATAATAAAAACTATTTTCTCATTGGCTTCACATTTTTTTCTAGGAGCTTTATAGAAGACTAAGAAGAAGTCGAATGCAAAGAAAGTTTTCTAAGTCTTCTTATATCTGGGATTATACGTAGCTAAAGCTTATGCAGGCAATAATAGAAGCTAAAACTGAATTATTTTTCCTAAATATGGTAGTCTCACTTTGTGAAAAGATATTAGGGTTTTTTTCAGCACCTTTAATGAAAATAAAGTATAAAATACTGCAATCTTTTAAAAAATGCAATCATTTAATTTCATTTAAGGGGGAATGTCCTATATATTTGATATGATACAGTTAAATACTTAACCAAACACTTGGATTTAGCCTTAATGGCAATTATACATATATAAGATGAGTTCTTCATGCACTAAAAATGTAAACTAAAAATTTAGGGTTACATAAAATTATTCTATATCAAAATGCTTTCTATGATTAAAATTAGCAGTAGACACATCACACACAAATAACGAACATTATAAAAGTATAAGAATGAGCAATCTGAAACAGGTTTAATGTTTCAAGCAAATTAGTTATGGGGTACACATGAGAATCTGAGAAATCAACAACTAAAATGGCATTGTTATCAATTGAATGCATAGGTTATTAAAAAATTATCTGATTTTCTCTAAATCTGAAGAAACAACCAATGGTGCATAATTGTCCTAATGGGGAAATTGTTCTTTCCTTTTGGGCACTTAGGACTCTTAGTAATGAAAGAATTTAGTGAGGTACTTGGCAGGATACATATGGGGAGTTTTACTAGGATTTGAGAGAAAGAACAGGAAACGTCAGGGAACATATAAACCAGTTTTCATGAGGAAAGAGAAATAAATAAGAACAAGAGAAAACTAGCACATTTAGCAGTAGATGACAGCAAGGGATTACACAGCAAGAGGAGAAGGCTAAGAAATGACTGAGAAAAGGAAGACTATCCAGAAAAGCATCCATTGACCATTGGAAAATACACAAGAGAAAAAGATGTAAAAGGAAGACACTATACTTTCCTAACCCAAAGCTCCCAAAAGTGGGAGGCTTCATGGGGAAGATTCCATATGTGGCAATGTGGGAAAAATCACTTTTGAAAAAGATCACACTATCTTATTAAAAGAACAATTATTTTTACCATGTGAATCAGCTTTTCTGGGGACGGGGGTTCGCCCTGGCCAAGTGAGAGACAGGCTATTCTATGTTTTTAACTTTAATGTTTTTAATGTTTAATGTTTTTAATGGCATTTCTTCTTCCCCTTTTCTCCTGTCATTTCCTCTCATTAGCCCCACCCTCGTTTCTTTTCAAATTTATGACCTCTTTTTCTTTAATTGTTACACACGTGTGCACGTGCGCACGCATGCGCGAGTGCACACACACACACACACACACACACACACACACACACGTAAAGCATGTAAAGTTCTAATTTGTGGAATAGGTCAAGATGCCATGCCTCCACTGAATACCAGGGGCAAATTCTATTATTGTGACAAGGAGGCATAAGGAATGGCAATTATAATGTTTTCTTTGCTAACACCACAAAGAAGTGAGAAGTTCTATTTCAAGTTTACCTTGAATCAAGTATCCTATCTCAATGACCTAAATCCCTGTAAAGCTACACAAAAATTAAATGGCAAAAGTATGGAAATAAAGCTTGGATTATTATTCTAAATTATGAAGGATATTTTAGCTTCTATTTCCTAATTTCCTCATCTAGAAACAAATAGTCAAAACAACCATTCTGTATGTCTTATCGAAAATATTTGGACTGGGTATGAGATAACAGGATGTTATTTGGAATATAAAAATGTAAAGTATGGCAAATATATTCTGTTATCAACTTTGGTTCAGCAAAGTGGAAAGTGAACACAAGTAAAGGGTGCATTGACAGGAGACAAACAAGGTACAGGAGATATATATATATGGAAAACAGAAAGTGCAAGAGAGTTAAAAGTATGGAGGAAAGTGGTGTAAATAACAATGAAGCTTCCAGTCTCCACCTGTGCCGAGTTAAGGTTATCCCACAGCACTCTGGACCCAAAACGTGCCTGGAGAGAGCTGCTCTCCCACTCATAAACCCATATATGGGACCCTAACTTTACTCCACTGTCAAAAATAGGGCACACAAGGAGCTCAAAGGGCACAGGAACTGCAGAGAAGCATGAGACAAGACTCTTCTGGTCTCCTTCTCCTTCCAGACCTATGGATGTCCCACAGCCCTCCAAATCCAAAGCTTGACCAGAAAAACCTGGTTTCCCAGAAATACCCTTACTCCTAAGATCACAGGCTCACAGGCCCACAAAAAGACAAGTTCTATTCAAGGCCAACTAACAGCAGAGTTAAGCAGATGACAAGAACTAAGCAAAAGAAACTGAGACAACTTGGCATCATCAGAACACAGTTCTCCCATCTGACGATGATGATGATGATGATGATGGTGATGGTGATGATGGTGATGGTATGGTGGTGGTGGTGGTGGTGGTGATGATGATGATGATGATGATGATGATGATGATAGAGAACTTTAAGGACATAAATAACTCCCTTAAGTAAATACAGGAGGACACAGGTAAACAAGTAGAAGCCCTTAAAGAAGAAACACAAAAATCCCATAAAGAGTTACAGGAAAACATTACCAAACAGTATAGGGATTGAACAAAATCATCCTGGATCTAAAAAATAAAAATAGAAACAATAAAGAAATAACAAAGAGAGACAATCCTGGAGGTAGAAAACCTAGGAAAGAGATCATGAAGCATATAGGTAAGCATCACCAAAATAATACAAGAGATTGAAGAAAGAATCTCAGGAGAAGAAGATGCCATAGAAAATATTGACACAATAGTTAAAATGCAAAATGCTCCTTTACCAAAATGTCCAGAAACTACAAGACACAATAAGAAGACCAAACCAAAGAATAATAAGTATAAAATAGAGAAAAGATTTCCAAATTCAAGGCTTAGTAAATATCTTGAACAAAATTATAGAAGAAAAAAATCCTAACCAAAAGAAAGAGATGCCCACAAACACACAAGAAGCCTAGAGAACCCTCTATAGATTAGAATAGAAAAGAAATTCCTCCCACCACAAAATAATCAAAAGACCAAATGCTCAAAACAAAAAAAGAATATTAAAAGCAGTAAGGGAAAATGGTCAAGTAAAATATAAAGGCAGATTGATCAGAATTGCACCAGACTACTCAACAGAGTCTGTGAAAGTTAGAAGATCCTGGGCAAATGACATACAGACTGTAGGAGAACACAAATGCCAGCTTCAGCTACTATGTTCAGCAAAACTCTCAATTAACATAGATAGAGAAACCAAGATATTCCATGACAAAACCAAATTTACACAATATCTTTGTGCATATTCAGTCCCACAAAGGAAAATAGATGGAAAACTCCAATGCAAGAAGGGAAATTATACCTTACAAAAAGCAAGAAACATTCTTCTTTCAACAATCACAAAAGAAAAAAAGCCACACAAACATAAGTCCACCTCTATCAAAACAAAACAATGCAAAGCAAAACAACAATCACTGTTCTGTAAAGTCTCTTACATCAGTGGACTCAGTTCCCCAATAAAAAGGCAGACACTAACAGACAGGATACATAGAGAAGATCCCACATTTTGCTGCATATGAGAAAGACACTCCAGTGACAAAATTGGACAAGGGGAAGTCAAAATATCACTATTTGCAGATGATAAGATAGTACACATAAATGACCACAAAAGTTCCACCAGAGAAGAACTAAGCTTGATAACCAACTTCAGAAAAGTGGCTGGGTATAAAATTAGCTCAAACAAATCAGTAGCCTTCTCTACTCAAAGGATAAACAGGCTGAGAAAGAAATTAGGGAAATGACACCTTTCACAATGGTCCCAAATTACATAAAATACCTCGGTATGACTATAACGAAGCAAGTGAAAGATCCATATGACAAGAACTTCAAGTTTCTGAAGAAAGAAATTGAAGATCTCAGAAGATCGAAAGACCTCCCATGTTCATGGATTGGCAGAATTAATATAGTAAAAATGTCCATTTTGCCAAAAGCAATCTACAGATTCAATGCAATCCCTACTAAAATTCCAACTCAATTCTTCATAGAGTTAGAAAGAGCAATTTGCAAATTCATTCGGAATAACAAAAAATTCAGGGTATTGAAAACTATCCTCAACAATAAAAGAGTGTCTGGGGAATCACAATCCCTGACCTCAAGCTCTATTACAGAGCAAGAATGAAAAAAACTGTATGGTATTGGTATAGGGACAGGCAGGTAGATCAGTGGAATAGAATTGAAGATCCAGAAATGAACCCAGACACCTATGGTCACTTGATGTTTGACAGAGAAGTTAAAACCATCCAGTGGAAAAAAGATAGCATCTCCAACAAATGGTGCTGGTTTGACTGGAGGTCAGCATGTAGAAGAGTGCAAATTGACACATTCTTATTGCCCTATACAAAGCTTAAGTCCAAGTGACTCAAGAACCTTCACATATAACAAGACACACTCAAACTAATAGAAGAAATAGTGGGGAAGAGCCTCGAACACATGGGCAGTGGGAAAAATTTCTTGAACAAAACAATAATGGCGTATGTTCTAAGCCCAAGATTCCACAAATGGGACCTCATAAAACCGCGAAGTTTCTATCTTTTTTTTTGCAAAGCTTCTATTTAAAGCAAAGGACAATGTCATTAGGAGAAAATGGCAACCAACAGATTAGGAAAAGATCTTTCCCAATCCTACATCTGACAGTGGGCTAATATCCAAAATATACAAAGAACGCAAGAAGTTAGACTCCAGAGAGCCAAATAACCATACTAAAAATAGGGTACAGAGCTAAGCAAAGAGGTCTCAGCTGAGGAATATTGAATGGCTGAGAAGCACCTAAAGAAATTTTCTACATCCTTAGTCATAAGGGAAATGCAAATCAAAACAACCCTGATATTCTACCTCACACCAGTCAGAATGGCTAAGATCAAAAACTCAGGTAGCAACAGATTCTGGCAAGGATGTGGAGCAAGAGAAACACTCCTCCTTTTTTGGTGGGATTGCAAGCTGGTACAACCACCCTGGAAGTCAGTCTGTAGGTTCCTCAGAAAATTGGACATTGCACTACTGAGGACCCAGCTACATCTCTCATGAGCATATACCCAAAGGATGCTCCAACATACAACAAATACACATTCTCCACCATGTTCATAGCAGCCTTATTTATAATAGCCAGTAGCTGGAAAGAACCCAGATGGCCTTCAACTTAAGAATGGATACAGAAAATGTGGAACATCTCCACAATGGCATACTACTAAGCTATCGAAAACTATGACTTCATGAAATTCATAGGCAAATGGATGGAAATAGAAAATATCCTGAGTGAGGTAACCCAATCACAAAAAACACACAAGATATGCTTTCACTAATAAGTTGATATTAGCCCAAAAGCTCAAATTATCCAATGATACAATCCACAGACCACATGAAGCTCAAGAATAAGGATGACCAAAGTGCAGATGCTTCAGGGGAAAATATTCATAGGAGGAGATATGGAGACAAAGATTGGAGCAGAGACTTAAAGAATGGGCATTCAGAGCCTGCCCCACCTGGGGATCCCAATATATACAGCCACCAAAACTAGACAATATTGAAGAAGCCTGGAAGTGCGTGATGACAGGAGACTTATATAGCTGTCTCCTGAGAGGTTCTGCTAGAGTGTGACAAATACAGCGGCTATTGCTATCAGCAAACCATTGAACTGAGAACAGGATCCCCATTGGAGGAGTTAGAGAAACAATTGAAGAAGCAGAGGGGCTTGCAACCCCTTAAGAAAAACAATACCAACCAACCAGAGCTCCCAGGGACTAAACCACTATTCAAAGACTACACATGGACAGACCCATTGCTTCTGCTGCATATGTAGCAGAGGATGGACTTGTTGGGCACCAATGGGAGGAAAAGCCCTTTGTTCTGCCATGGCTGGACCCCCAGTGTAGGAGAATGTTGGGCGTGTGTGGGAGGGGACAGGAAAGTGTGGTGGTTGGGGAGAGGTAACACCTTTATAGAATAAGGGGAGGGGAATAGGATATGGGGCTTATGGTAGGGAAACCAGGAAAGGTAATAATATTTAATGAAAATAACATTAGATGAAAAATGCCCATTAAAAAAAGAAAGAAAGAAAAAAGGCTCTAAAATAATTTTCCAAGCAAATGGTCACAAGAAAAAAGCTGGTGTAGCAATTTAAATATTGAATAAAAATTGACTTTCCAAAAGATAATATTAAATGATAAGAAAGGAGTCTTCATAATTATCGAAGAAAACATATACCAGCATGAACACTCAAGTCAAAGCATCTATGCTCCAAATGCAAGGGCACCAACATTTATAAAAGAAACTTTACTAAGCAAACATTGCAACACACACAATAATAGTGGGAGACTTCAACACCCCACTCTCATCAATGGTCAGATCATAGAAACAGAAACTAAACAGAGATACATTGAACCTAACAGAAGTCATGAACCAAATGGATTTAACCTATATCTTCAGAACATTTATCCTAAAACAAAAGAATATACCTTTTCCCTCAGCAAATCATCATACCATCTCTAAAATTGACCATATAATTGGTCACAGTACAGGTCTCACCAGATAAAAGGAGTTTGAAATGATCCCATTCATCCTATCAGATCAAAATGGACTAAGGTTGATCTTCAATATCATCAAAAACAACAGAAAGTCCACCTACACCTGGCAACTGAACAATAGTCTACTCAACGATAACTTGGTCAAGGAAGAAATAAATAAAGAAATTAAAAACTTTTTAGGATTTAATGAAAATGAAGGAACAATATACCCAAACTTATGGGATACAATGAAAGCATTGCTAAGGGGAAAACTCATAGCTATGAGTGTCTCAAAAAGGAAATGGAGAATGCAAACATTAACAACATGACAGCACACCTGCAAGTTCTAAATCAAAAAGAAGCAAATACACCCAAGAGAAGTATTCAGCAGAAAATAATCAAACTCAGAGTTGAAATCAATAGAATAGAGACAAAAAGTACTATACAAAGAATCAACGAATCCAGAAGCTGATTGTTTGAGAAAATTCAACAAGATAGATAAACCTTCAGCAAGACGATTGAGAGGGCATAGGAACAATATCCAAATTAACAAATTCAGATATGAAAGGCAGACATATCAACAAAATGAAGGAATTCAAAAAATTATCAGATCCTACTACAAAAGCTGAACAGAACTGGAAAATCTGGAGTAAGTAGACATTTTCTAGAAAGATATCAGGGACAGATAAATCAGGAGCAGATAAACCATCTAAACAATTCCATAAACCCTAAAGAAATAGAAGCAGTCATTAAAAGTCTCCCAACCAATAACAGCCTGGGACCAGATGGATTTAGTGCAGAATTCTATCAGACCTTCAAAGAAAACTGAATGCCAATACACTTCAAAATATTCCACAAAATAGAAACAGAAGGGACACTATCCAATTCCTTCTATGAAGTCACCATTATGTTTATACCTAAACCAATCAAAGACCCAACAAAGAACGAGAACTTTAGAACAATTTCCCTCACGAATAGTAATGTAAAAACATTCAATAAAATTGTTGCAAGCCAAATCCAAGAGTACATCAAAATGATAATCCACCATGTCCAAGGAGGCTTCATCCCAGAGATGCAGGAATGTCTCAATATAATTAAATCCATCAATATAATCCACTATATAAACAAACTCAAAGAACAATACACATGATCATCTCATTAGATGCTGAGAAAGCACTTGACAAAACTCAGTTCCCCTTCATGATAAAAGTCTTGGAATGATCAGGAATTCAAGGCTCATATCTAAACATAGTAAAAGCAATATAGAACAAACCAGTAGCCAACATTAAAGTAAATGGAGAGAAACTTAAGCAATCCCACTAAAATCAGGAACTAGACAAGGCTACCTGACAAACAACTTCAGCAAAGTGACTGGATATAAAATTAACTCAATCAAATCAGTAGCCTTCCTCTATACAAAGGTTAAATAGGCTGAGAAAGAAATTAGGGAAATGACACCTTCACACTTGTCACAAATTACAAATAATACCTTAGTGTTACTCTAACCAAGCAAGTGAAAGATCTGTATGACAAGAACTTCAAGTCTCTGAAGAAAGAAATTAAAGAAGATCTCAGAAATGGAAAGATCTCCCATACTCATGGATTGTCAGGATTAATATAGTAAAATTAGCCATCTTGAGGAAAGCAATCTACAGATTCAATGCAATCCCCATCAAAATTCCAATCCAATTCTTCATAGAGTTAGAAAGGGCAGATTGCATATTCATTTGGAACAACGCAAAACCCATGATAGCTAAAATTATTCTCAAAAATAAAAGAATTTCTGGTGGAATCACCATCCCTGACATCAAATTCTATCACAGAGCAATTGTGATAAAAACTGAATGTTATTGGTACAAAGATAGGCAGGTAGAACAATGGGATAGAATTGAAGTCCCAGATATGAACCCACATACTTATAGTCACTTAGCTTTTACAAAAGAACTAAAACCATCCAATGTTTTATAAAAAAAAGAAAAAACAACAAAAAACAGCATTTTCAAAAAATGGTGATGGTTCACCTGCAGATAAACATGTAGAAGAATGCAGATCGACCCATTCTTACCTCTTGGACAAAGCTCAAGTCCAAGTGGATCAAGGACCTCCACATAAAACCAGATACACTAAAACTAATAGTAGAGAAAGGAGGGATGGGTGGGATATAGCCTTGAACACTTAGGCACCAGAGAAATTTTCCTGAACAGAACACCAATGTCTTATGCTCTAAGATCAAGAATCGCAAATGGAATCTCATAAAATTGCAGTCTTTCTGAAACGCAAAAGACACTGTTAATAGGATAAAATGGTTACCAACAGATGTGAAAAGATCTTTACCAATCCTACAACTGATAGAGGGCTAATATCTAATATATACAGAGAACTCAAGAATTTAGATGGTAGGGAACCAAATAATCCTTTTAAAAATAGGTACAATATCATCCTGAGTGAGGTAACCCAATCACAGAAAAACACACATGGTATGCACTCATTGATAAGTGGCTATTAGCCCAAATGCTTGAATTACCCTAGATGCCTAGAACAAATGAAACTCAAGACAAGACGGATGATCAAAATGTGAATGCTTCACTCCTTCTTTAAAAGGGGAACAAGAATACCCGTGGCAGGGAATAGAGAGGCAAAAATTAAAACAGACACAGAAGGAACACCCATTCAGAGCCTGCCCCACATGTGGCCCATACATATACAGCCATCCAATTAGACAAGATGGATGAAGCAAAGAAGTGCAGGCTGACAGGAGCCGGATGTAGATCGCTACTGAGAGACACAGCCAGAATACAGCAAATACATAGGCGAAAGCCAGCAGCAAACCACTGAACTGAGAATAGGACCCCCGTTGAAGGAATCAGAGAAAGAACTGGAAGAGCTTGAAGGGGCTCGAGACCCCATATGTACAACAATGCCAAGCAACCAGAGCTTCCAGGGACTAAGCCACTACCTAAAGACTATACATGGACTGACCCTGGACTCTGACCTCATAGGTAGCAATGAATATCCTAGTAAGAGCACCAGTGGAAGGGGAAGCCCTGGGTCCTGCTAAGACTGAACCCCCAGTGAACTAGACTGTTGGGGGGAGAGCAGCAATGGGGGGAGGATGGGGAGGGGAACACCTATAAAGAAGGGGAGGAGGGAGGGGGATGTTTGCCCGGAAACCGGGAAAGGGAATAACACTCGAAATGTATATAAGAAATACTCAAGTTAATAAAAAAAAAAATAGGTACAGAGCTAAACAAAGAATTCTCAACTTTGGAACATCGAATGTCCTAGAAGCACCTTAAGAAATGTTCAACATCGTTAGTCATCAGGGAAATGCAAATCAAAATAATCCTGAGATTCTACTTCACACCAGTCAGAATTGCTAAGATCAAAAACTCGTGTGAGAGACGGTGCTGGTCAGGAGGTAGAGAAAGAGGAACACTCCTCCATTGTTGGTGGGATTACAAGCTGCTACAACCACTCTGGAATTCAGACTGGGGGTTCCTTAGAAAATTCAACATAGTGCTATCTGAGGACCCAGCTATACCACTCCTGGGCGTATACCCAAAAGATGCTCCAACATACAACAAAGACACATGATCCACTATGTTCATAGCAGCCTTATTTATAATAGTCAGAAGCTGGAAAGAACCCAGGTGTCCTTCAACAGAGGAATGGATACAGAAAATGTGGTACATCTACACAATGGAATATTACTCAGCTATCAAAAACAGTGACTTCGTGAAATTCATAGGCATATGGATGGATCTAGAAAATATCATCCTGAGTGAAATAAACCAATCACAGAAGAACACACATGGTATGTACTCCCTGATAAGCGTATATTAGCCCAAAAGTTCTGATTACCCAATGATACAATCCAAAGACCACATGAAGCTCAAAAAGTTGAAAGACCAAAAGTGGATTCTCCCTTCTTAGAAGGGAGAATAAAATATTCACAGGAGGAAATACAGAGACAAAGAGTGGAGCAGGGCTGAAGGAAAGGTCATCCATAGACTGCCCCACCAGGGATCCATCCCATATGCAGCCACCAAATCTAGTAACTATTGCTGGTGCCAAGAAATGCTTTCTGACAGGAACCTGATATGAGTATCTCCTGAGAGGCTCTGCCAGAGCTTTACTGATACAGAGGAGGATGCTTGCAGCTAACCATTGGACTGAGCACTGGAACCCCAATGGAGGAGTTAGGGAAAGGACTGAAGTAGCTGAAGGGGTTTGCAACCCCATAGGAAAAACAACAATATCAACCAACCAGAACCCCCCCCCCCAGAGCTCCCAGGGACTAAACCACCAATCAAAGAGTACACATGGAGGGACCCATAGCTCCAGCCACATATGTAGCAAAGGATGGCATTTTTTTTGACATGAATAGGAGGAGAAGCCCTTGGTTTTGTGAAGGTTGGTTTCCCCAGTGTAGCGTAATACCAGGGTGTTGAGATGGGAGTGGGTTTGGGAGTAGATGAATCTTCATAGAAGCAGGGGGACAAGGAATAAGGGATAAGAGGTAGGGAAAGGGAAAAACATGTAAAATCTAAAGACATGAATTATCCAATAAAATGCTAAAAAAAAACCCACTCAGGAAGTTTGCAAAATGCATAGAAAAGCATAATTTTATAAGCCTATTTACAATATATACCGCACACAATACATTCTCTCTCTTTCTCTCTCTCTCTCTCTCTCTCTCTATATATATATATATATATATATGTATATATATGACATATCATATATATATGACATATCATTATATATATACCATATATATATATATATATGCTATAAGACACAATCTTCCCCAAGCTGCTATAGTCATCTAATGAAAAACATAATACCAAGCAAAGAAATACCTTTATTGAAGTTATTGATACACTGTCCAAGTAAATCCCAATATTGCCTATTATCATTGCTGTTCATTAACTGCTGAACATAAGTGTAAGTCTTTTTCCCTGAAGATACTAAATAGGTCAGCCACAGGAATTGAGAGATCAGGGACTTACTGATATGTAGTTTCCTCTCTAAACTTGTTTCTACAATGTCAGAATGTTCTATGCAAATTGCCAAGGGAGAAAAAATGTTGATAGCTATACCCAACTGTAAATTCTGAGAGCCATCCCAACAATGTCCCTGAAAAGATAAGCCCACGCTTAAACAGTGGCATGTCTCTGTTGTAAAAAACTGTTGTCTGATTGCATCTGAAACTTATTCATTTTGAGGGACTTTAGCCTGGTACAGTAATTATAGTCAAGAACACCTGGATGAAGAAGTCACAGGTCCCAAAGAACCTAATAGCAACATGTGCTTAAAAGTAACAATGTCTCTACTGCCTTCTAAACATTTCTGCTTCTACTCAAAGTATAGCTCTCCCTGGTCATCAAAGACTCTTCTGTTTGCAGCAGTCAAGGGCTATTCTGGAGAGGCTGTGGGATCCCAACTCTAAATAGGACGTCCATAGTATAAAGGCTACACACAACACTGACACAGCTTTGGGAAAGATGGGGCAGAGGAACTGGAAGAGTTCAATGCCTGGGATGACTGTATTGTAACTGAATCTTCTGGCCAGAACAATGACCCATGGCCTCTCAATAACATGGCTGCCTTTACAAGACCTACACAAGAGATACACAAATACAGTGGATATGCCACAGTGGATGGAGAGAAGTTTCACAATGACCCACTCATAGATCACAAAGAACAACTTTGCATGGCTGCTGTAGGACTAAGAATCAATTTTATTATCAGAGATGAGACTCCAATCTTATGTGGCTTGTTATGAACAGATGCATTTATGGACATTAATAGTATTCACTCATATAATCTATAAAACCAGGTCAGACATTCAAAAGAGAAGCATAGGACGATGCAGAGGGAAAAGGAGGATAAGTCTGTGCAAATGTGCAGTCCTTGTGTATGAACTACTAAAAATGTTCTAAAAAAGAAAAATGATGACATTTAAAATAACAATGTGAAAAACATCTGAAAAAAGAAAGTCTGATTCAAAACGGTAATATCAGAATTCAAAATCAGAGATGACTCT
Source organism: Rattus norvegicus (assembly GCF_021556685.1). Taxonomy (NCBI): domain Eukaryota; kingdom Metazoa; phylum Chordata; class Mammalia; order Rodentia; family Muridae; genus Rattus; species Rattus norvegicus. The sequence continues at coordinate 14,912,834 of NC_141535.1, forward strand.
ATACATAATGAATTAATCATAGACTTTAGGCAAACACTCAGGGCTTAAGTTAATTAATATATAATGTGTTGCAAAAGAAACAAAAGTGAGATGTTTGTTGTATAGGAATTGTATACAGGAGTTTAAATGTTGGCATATATCACTTCTCAGACTTTTGGTTAAGATCTAGTATAAATGTTGGCTTATTATTCTTTAAGGTCATAGACATGTAGGGAATATAGGGATAGCTCCTGAATGTATGTTTCTAAAGTACAGAAACACAGGCATAAACTGATAGAGATGGATTTGATAATCAGTAAGACTCTTTTGTGGTTATTATAGTTATAGAAGCATTTTTGAGTACATTTGAACCCAGTATCTGACTTTATGCTCAGAATTTTCAAGGAGACAGTAGTAAATACTGTATTAGCTATATTGCGTATTTTATCCCATCTCTCTCCTCTCTTTCTTCTACCATTATTCTACACACACACACACACACACACACACACACACACACACACACACACACACACAAGCCCTGGCAAAGTATGCCATTAGGAAATAAAAGTACCGTAAATAAGAAAATGAATATCAGAATATCAGAATAAGGGAGAACTGTGACATTATTTGACTGTCATCCTGAAATAAGTTAATACCTCTGTATAAATAGATTTTATCTATAAAATATAATTGTCCAACCTTGTGAGTTATTATGAATATCACTGTGTTTAATAGTGTTGGTCAGAAATGACTTATTAATTATCTATTATCATAACTTTATTTTTACAACGCTAGATATAAAGATCCTCTCATATTTAGTAGCAAACTAAAGATGATAAGACTAAAGGTTTTGAGATAATTGGCTATCCTTTTGTTCTTCTGTAAATTTTAACTATTTAAAACTATTTACATGTTAAAGCAGCTTGGCCAAACTTAATTATATAAGGATAAAACTTAGCATTTCTCATATGATTATCTAGCCATAGTGGATATTATTGATCTGGAACCATTAAACTCTCAAAGCTCAATGGCATGGGCCACAGTTGAACCATATATCCTCCAGTTGAAAAAAAGGAAACCTTGTTTTTAAATGCAGTCTCATTGAATCTCCTAAGCTGTAAAGCTGTAATGTTAAGATCTACCTCTAAACTATAGTTGCAATATTTCAGGTTTAGACAGACAGTAACAGATTCAGCTGGCAAATTGCAACAACCAAAACAAAGAACCAAAAACAACAAAAAACAACCACAATACCTTACAAGCCATTGCTAGTTGACTACTAGTATTTCCTGAACCCTGACCGTTTGTCTCCTACTAGAATCCTTCATAAATATTCAGTAATGATGAAATGAAACAGATAATGTATGTGCACAGATTTGAACATTGATTGCAGATATTGGCAACCAATTAAAATGGAAGACCTTTGAAGTTCATGGGATTACGGTTATGCTGTTACATTGTTAAATGCATTTCAGAATGTCTTTCCATGTTCTCCATAAGACAAAGTTGACCAAGTTACTACCTTCCTAAAGCCTTCCCTACATTAGCTTCCCTACAAAGACAAAATGGAAGCCACCATCCTTCCTTTTGACTGTAATGTAACTTCTACTCACAGATACCTCACATCTTCCTTAACCCCCACTAGAAAAAGGTATCCTGCTTTAGCACATTGCTAATGAGGTACATTGTTGTCTATTGTTGGTTTCCACCAGCTTCCATGTTTTTACTTTTTCTTTTTTTCCACACATGGTTCTAACTCTACTCATTATTGAAATAAATAGATGTCTAAACAAATAAACATGGCTAAAACTAAACAGATGCTTTTACAATAGCTTACATATTTCAACTTTTGAATATCGTTCATACTTTTGCCACATCTGTTTTGGGAAAGGAGCCTGACATCCCGTCTTGTTCTCTTATTTTCCCTGATCACAGACTACCTATTCCAATGCTGCACTGTCAGTGACTAATCAACATTTCTCCCTCTCAAAACCTCTCTTCCTCCTGTCATCTGGCCAAATTTTGACATGGCATTAGAGAGTATCTGAAGTCCCCTTAAAACATGCTTTTTACTCCTGAACAAAGGACTCTATTCTCCATTTTGGATCTTATTACAAGGCAAGTTTCTCTCCCAATGTAAATTTGACTCTTTGATGTTCTTCAGGATTCATTCTCAACCATTTACCTTCCTACTACTATTCTACATTGTATAGTAACAAAAATACAATTCACCAATTCTAGAAATGTTCTAGAAAATTCTCTTAGCTCTACCTGTATTTTGTTTACAACCCTTAATCCATAATTCTCAACACATTCCATCTCATTAAAGTATTTTCTATCTGATTTGTTTTTCCAGCTCTACACCAATTGTCTTGTTTTAAATCCACATTAGCACCAAGTGGGCTACTTCAGTAACATTCCAATGTATTCATTATACTAAAACTAATAATTATGTGCCATTTTCCAAATATATTTCTAAGAATATAATTTAATTTTATTTTTCGTTTTTCTTTCCTCCCTCCAAACTCTTGCATATGCTCTCCCTACTTTTCCTAAACTTCATGGTGTCTGTTTTCACTAATTGTTGTCTCATGCATAAATAACTCTTGATGCATGTTATTTCACAGTCATTGTTGATGCTATCATTTTAAAATTGAAACTCTCAGTCCACAAGACTTCAGTGACTTCATAGGTCCTCGGTGAATTCTTGTCTAATGTTGACACTTTAAAGAAGTAATCATTTCTTCTGGACCCCAATTATCCATTTTGATTGTATGAAGTGCATTTTTTCTGTTTCATTCTCGTGTTTTTATGTAAACATTTTCATTTTTACACCTAGAAACTGATATCAGCTAACAAATTATCATGTAGCAATTAATTTGGGCATCTCCCTTTTAGTTGGATTGATAGTCCTTTATATCAAAAAAATTACATTTTGCTTAATGAAATTTGATATGGTTATAGAAATGTACAATTGCACAAGAAATTGTAAAATACATAGTTTTGAGGACAGGCTTCATATAAGCCTATTCTCTCGGGGATGTGAATACATTGAAAAAAGAAAACTAGATGAAGACCCTATTATCAGAAAATTTACATTCCAGTATGGAAAATAAATTAATATACTTTCATTCTAAAGAGCTACAGTCAGGAAAACAGCTCTGCTTCAAGTTGCACATTCCATGTGCAGTATCAAAATTTGGAGATCAAGTATAAAAAACTTGTACCAGACGAGGTTTTTTTCCTATAAACCTCATGATGCTAAACCCCAGAATGTCTCCAAATGTGTATGATTCAATGTTAAGTATGATGATCATCTGATAAAAGCCACAGAGGATTCTGTAAACAATCCCAATTACATTCCACTTAAAACATTTTAAATCAAACTTTGCATATAAGATTTCAGAAATTTCAAACCATAAAGTATGCAAAGAAAAATGGGCTATGAATGGATGAAAGTCTAAAAAAGTGTCTAATTTCTAATTCCAGCTGCAAGGAGAAGAATGCCAACTATGCTAGACTGTGGCTGTTTCTGAGTCCACAAACTGATTTTAGAAATGATTGAATTCACTTAAATGCCCAGTTATTTTGACAAAACCAACAACCAATGTAGCCAAATATAGTCAATACCTGGTTGTTTGCACTCAGCCTACTTGGGCCCCAGATGGAGTCTTATGTGTAGATAGCTTGTGTACCCAGAATGCAGGGTGGGCCACCAATATCATTTTGTGAAAACAGCATTTTACCCAGACGGAGTGGTTCTGGACATTTACTATTGACCACCCATGTGTCTGAAAGTGGTGTGCATGGTTGAGTATCTGAGGGTCTCAGATTTCTCTCATAGTCTCTGAGAAAAATAGCTTCTTTGGAAAACAGTCAAGCCTGTGGCCATGGAGACATAGTTATCATTAGGTCTTTATCAATTCAAAGAGTAAATAGAGGAGACTGCTGTGTATAGGCTCAGCACTTCATATTTACCTTTCTGGGGCATGACAGACTAATTAAATAGATTTGTTTATGCAAATACACAAATACTCAAATGTATGCACTACACACACACACACACACACACACACACACACACTGAAGTGTATCGACTTTGATTCTGAATTGTATTTGTTTTTGTGAAATTTCCTCATTTTTAGTCTCTATCAAAGAAAAAAAAACCCAGTTAGTCGTTTTCTAAATACAAAACTAACAAATCTGCTCAATGCAATTTCTATAGCTTCCTTCACCATTGTTACAAGATATTGAAAGACTTGATTGCTTGTGTTTCTTTAAAAGATGACTAAAAATAAAAAATGCAGTCATACAATTCAACAAGGACCATGGTATTTTTAAAAAACAATGTAGAACTGAAAAATATAGTTTATATTCCTGCAGGTGCACAGCCCAGGCTTTTACAATCTTACCAAATAATAGTATAAAATTTTTTATCAACAATATTCCACTCTACCACTGCAGCTGATTTTCTGTTCCCTACGCTGAATTCAACTATCTTATTGCTGTATGCTTCAAAAGTCAAAGAAATCTTATGCTTGATTTTTACTGCATATTTGTTGCAACTCTACCTCCACTGGACATGTTTTAAAAAGAGGAAACAGTAAGTATGGTGTCATAAATTTAAGACATTCAGAGTAATCAAATAGAAATTACATAGAAATAATAGAGAGGCAAAAGGCATAGGAGAAAGTTCTAGTTCCCTGGCCATGGATTGGAATGGCTGGATCACAATATTGGTTTTGCTTCAGGACACCTGAGTCAGCCACATCACCTACACAACAGCTAGAGGAGTCCCTCGTAATGCACACTTTGTGTGTGGTTTTAAGGAGAACTCACATGCCAGAATACAGTAGCTGTGGATCGCATTTATATTTAGTAAGACTGCAGTGTACTCATTTGAAGTTGGGAGATGAGTATTTATTGAAGCAGCTGGCAAATCAGCAGGAAAATGCTGATTTTGAAAAAACGATTCTTCTTCTGTGGAATCAGACCTACTGTATTTAGCAACACTATTATAATTGAACACAAAAACTGCATTAAAGTACCATTAAGATGGAGACAGAAACCAAGAAAAATGAGAGAATTCTTAGTTAAAGGCTGTCACAGCAATCCTGAGCCAGCTCTTTTAAGTATAAATGCAGCAACAGTCTTTCAAGGATGACACGAAATGGCCACATTCAAGTGTAACCAGGATCTTTTCCCAGGGTGACCTAACACAGCCCATCCATCTCTGTACTAAGGAGTATCAGTGTCACCCTTTATGCAATTAAAACACTTGAAAAATGGAAAAAATACAAATCTCAGCTGACCAGGAACAGAATCTAATCTTTCCCTGAAAATAATCTTTGGGTTGGAGGGAATACTCTCTAATTTCAGTGACCCATTTGCTACCATTTAGAAGCACAGACTTCTGGACAGATATAAGGAAATCAGGTGTTTCTGTTAATACTATTATTCAAACGAAACATTGTGAACTTATAAATCATACAACTTGCCTAAAGTTACACAAGCATTTCTGGGGAAAATCATATCTCAGGGCTTCGAATCCAGTATTCTTCCCAGCACACCCATTGCCCTCTCTGTAGTCTGTCAGTAGCTCTTATTACAACACATGAAATAAAGACAGACTTTGTCCCAATCTTAGGCTGACTTAAAGGCAACCAGGAGGGAAGTAGCTATAAACAGTGGGGCATTTTGTGAAGCACTTAATGGTTACTATTTTCTCCTCCTGCATTTTATAATGACAGCAGTCAAGTAGGATTTATCCACCTTCCAAGCACAGCCAAGGAGTCCTGTGTCAGGCCACTGTGCAGTTTCCAGGGCAACAGGCCACTACTGTACCTTCTGCTGCCCTAGACAAGTCAGGAAAAGAAATACCACGTAAAAAAAGACAAGTGTAGATTCATCTAAAGTCTCCTCATTTATATTAGTTCTGGACCTTGATAATCCAGAAGTCTATCTGAGCATTTCTTAGAAACAGGCTAGTAGGTTTTCTCATGAAAGAGTAAGAAAATCCCTTGAAATACACACGGGCTTCCATTCGTCAAATAGTCTAAGATGAATTACATGTTCGCTCCAATAGATACTGGAACAAATATTGTACAGAGTATGTGAACTTGGCTGGCTTGGATAGTGTGAGGAGAGTTCAGTTGCCCTCGTGGGTGGAGCAGTGTGTAGACACAGCAGTTAGAGCTTACCCCCAACCAGAGCTCAGAAGGTAAGGAAGAAAGGGCAAGGGGTTGCAACGGGCTCCACGCTTGCCTACAGCTCTGTTTCTTGAGGACTGTTTCTTCATTTCTTTGTTCCAATCACTTGGTGTCTCTAAAGAGCTCTAAATTCATTGGCTGTAACCCTTTTCATCACGCTTACAAGACTAGTAGGCAAAACAAGAAAATCAGAAAACGTAATTCACTGAGTTGAAAGCCCAACAAATACTTTTCTGGTTGAAATTTTAAACTTAACTGTTTGAACATTAAAGTTCATACCTTCCTGGCAAAGCATGACCTCTTTTCTCCATGGAGAGAGTTTTGAAAGCTTCAAAAGTTACTTTTTAAATCATTATAATTGCAAATGGATTAGAAGCAGATGAGTGAAACAGCTAAAGTTGTACATAGTTACTAATAGCAAAAGAACAAAAATTAAAATTATTCTATATCCCATCAAACCATATATAAACACAGAAATTATGTTTTTGGGAAATTGTAGAGGAGAGAGTATAAGTATGTATCATGACTTTTATGTATGAAAATAATTAAAGAGAAAATTATCATGAACATTTGTCTTGATCATTATGAAAATCTGAAATCTGATTTATTCTATTTCTAGAGGGACTTTTTGTCATTCTTTTCTTATCTGATTTATACTAACATATTTGTATTCTTTTTAACTGATGTATTACCAAGAGGATTATGAAAAGTTGATAGGAGTTGTACAATTCATTTTATATGATGTTGGAGATAAATTTATAATTACATGATGATTATATTTTACATGTCTGGATGTTTTGCCTGCATGCAGGTCTCTGTACCATAGACATGCCTGATGCTCTTGCCCATAGAGGCCAGAAGAGGCATTGGATTGACTGTTGTGACTCTCTGGCTTTATGCTATGACTGGGAGCTAAATCTAAGAGCATCCAGTCCTCTTCACAGCTAAGCCATCTTCCTAGCCCCTGTAGGTATAGTAGTTAGCAGGAGTGTTTAGTATGGATTGCTTGAGAGATGTTGGGCCAGGATTTCTTAAAAAGACTAAAACACCTAGAGTCATAGCTGTATATATTTAAACAGTCCAATATTTGTGATATTGAACATTTTCAGATTTTGAGTATTGGGCCTGCTCATTTATAAAAGCCCAATATGATCTGCCAATGAATATTTTAATAAGGTTTTCTAATTTTATCTATTTTGGCATTTCATTTTTCTCCTGACATTTCTTTTATGGGTTATTTTCCAAAGAAAAATTTTTAGCAAAATCTTATATCTGTAGTCTGATTTTATTATTTCTTTTAAGGAATAATTAATAGTTATTAAATATACAAACATTTTATGTCTGTTGTAAAGTTGTATACTAGGATTTTCAGTACAGAATTTTAGACATAGTAATAAATAATAAAATTATATTCAAGGACAAATGCTCCACAACTTTGGATACTTCTTTTTATTTTAAGTAATATTTTATGACTGTTTGCAAATTAAAACAATATATTTTGATCACATTCATCCTATAGTATTCAACTCTTCCCATAAGCATCCAACATTCTATTCTTACATTCCAACTTCTTATTTTCTCTCCTTCTATCTCACTACTTCCCATCTGCCACAAAATTTCCCATGAATCTTTTATTAACCATATACTCACTAACAAGGTGAGAGGATGGAGAGAGGACATGACTCCTTTAGTAATGCTGTCCCTTTCTTTAAGACATACCTCTCTAGTTCATTTTGATTGAAAGTACAAAACTTTTAAAGACACGGGCACCTTTATTAATCCATACCAGTTTGCTCTACTTCCTTTGTATGTAAGAGGATCCTGAGCACATTTTTTAACTTTCCCCCAAGATCAAGAAAAAAATAAATAAATCTACAAATACGTGTGTGGTCATTTACTTGTATTCAATGATTTACTAAGTGACCTGGTAATGAGGTGTGAAGAAGCCTGATCCCCTGGGCTAAAATAAATAAGCAGGTTAAGTGTAGATGCAGCTGTGCAAAACTTTCAGTGTATTTCTATGCATTTTCCATTTTCATTGGCACATAGCAAGTGCTCTGGGTAAGTGCCAGCTACAGTTCCATGCTTAGGATATAGAAACTATAGGGAACCATGCTTCTGCAAGCAACTTCTCTACTACGAAAGTATTCTTCGTTTTCTTGAGAAATGGTGCCGTTTGGGAGTCAGCATTGTACTCTGTTTTTGGTAGGTCACACATCATGAGCAGCAGTAACTAGATTGGCTTTAACAAATAAAATTTCATAGTTCATGGCTCATATGTCCCTCAACTTTGTAATAATATCTGTTTTATTCATCTCATATTCATGGAAATTTAACTGAAGTTTTTTTCAACTGCTAATTCTTGCTATTTTAACTGGTGCTTCATTTTCTTGACCTATTTGCTGTAAATATCTTCTTCCCTTGGTAGAGTAGTGGCCATGGTTAATATGTGTACAAAAGTTTTCTCACACCTGTCTACTTTTTCTTTTTGCTGAATAAAATATTCGTTTTTGTTTCATTTTAAATTAATTTTAAATTTCATAAAATGCAATTTAATCACTTTAGGGTAATGCCATCAACTATCATCTAGGAAAAGGGGTAAAGAAAATGAGAGAGAGAGAGAGAGAGAGAGGAAGAAGAGTAATAAATATTGCATGTCTTTTGTCACATTAGATGACACAAGAGAAGAAGGACTAATTAGCCAGAAGAGGGGAGCTGATGGAATGGAAAAGGAATATGTGTATGTATATAATATCAGAAAGAGATTATTTTGTACACTAACTTAAGTAATCTGTATGTATATATGTATATATAAAATATACACAAACTATACATTATATATCTATTTGGGGTTTTTTGTAATAAATGTATGTGGTTGCATTTTACATATATATATAAAATGTATATAATATGTAGTTGTTTATGAATGGGATCTCCACATGGAGCTCAGCAGACAACCTCCAATTTCATCCTCAGGAAATCAATCCACCTCCTTTGACACAGTCTTTCATATTGTCCTCCATCTTACCAATTAGGCTAGTATACTTGTTCAACCAGCCTCAGGGATCACCCTGTTTTCACCTCACTGGTATTGGTATTATAGGTGCATGTCATCATAGGAAATTTTGTCTGAGTTCTAGGGATCATAGTCAGGTCCTAATACTTACAATAAAAGCATTTAACCAAGTCTGTTATCTCCTCAAACCCTGCAACTTATAGAGTGTAACTAAATGTGTAGTAGACTAGATAAGAGTTGATTCTATGGGAGAAAAGGCTTCAAATGTGTTCCCTGATGGGAGACAGTTCAGATTGTATTAGGGAGAATACTTGATAAGCTCTACAAACTCTAGGAGAGCTATAGAAAAAAAAGCATCATTAGAAATATGTATGAACAGAAATTCCAAAAAATATATTTTACGTTCTCCTGATAAATATCCTATTTAGCATAGTTTGTCTCTCTTCCTTTCTGGAGCATTTATATGCCTATGGAGTGTCTGGAATTGTATTAAAATATTAAAATGTTTCTGGTTTGTTTTTTTTTTTAGTTTTTCAAGGATACTCTTACTGGTCTGGAACACATGACATAATTCAGGATGGCCTCAAACTCAGGGGTACCCTCTTCCTCAGTCTCCTGAATTCTGAGATACAGGGATTCTTAAGCATGCATGATTAAAGAGTGTTATTGAATTTCACAATTAAAATTAAGTATTTCTACGCAATGAATTAGTAAGAGCAATGCAATTTGGCTCTGATAGAAACTGTTCTTACAAACATTTCTCAAAGTATCTTATTAGGAAATGGAACTTGTATGTTGGTCATATATTTCCAATATAACCACTCTTGTAAATGCTAGCAATTTGACATTACTTTGTCCAACAGAGTTTCTGTGTTACACATTCATTCAACACATGTGTTCTCCATGCTCTCCACGTAGTTAGGATATATTTCTCAGATTCAATATGACTTGTGCGCCATTTCAGTTCTTTATGATATATGGATAATCTTGTGTGTGTGTGTGTGTGTGAGAGAGAGAGAGAGAGAGAGAGAGAGAGAGAGAGAAGAGAGAGAGAGATGAGAGAGAGAAAGAGAGAGAGAGAGAGAGAGAGAGAGAGTTACGTAGAAGGCAAGACGTGATGCCCAATCAAATACAAGTCTTACGCTTATAAAAGGACGCTGGAACAAGTGGAGAATTGACTCCTTGCAGTTGTGAGGTCTTGGTCAGTTTGTGAGGATTTCCTGGAAAAGGCTGTTCAGTGGAGAACATCCTGGTTATAAATGACAGATTGAGAGCCAACCTCAGACTCAGACACGGGGTAGTTGAATCACAGTCAACCTACCACTATATATGGTTAGATAATCTACACCATGGCAGGTGTTCCTGAAGGAGAAAAATAATTGATGGCATATGTTCATTCCAGCACACCCATAAATACTGAAAACACATTACTCTTGGAGTTGAGGCATAAGGTCTGCTTAGGAATAGCAAAATGAACCTTTCTTTCAAATACCTCTTACCTTGAGTTCAGTCAACTCACAGTTGCTTTAAAGTCACTTCTCTAGGGAAATTGCTCTGACATGTTCTACTATCTCTCAAATTCATCAAAAAGTCTTTGTTAAAAAATGAAATAAATGACAATTACAAAATATGTCTCTTTGTAACATGATGCTCAAAGTGATACTATTCTAAAATTTCATGCTTTTATACCAAATTTCATCATTCCTTGAGAAGCCGTCTCTGTACGGTATGTCTTTAGTTACTTTCTTCCTTGTTAGCCTGATGTTTATTGTTCCAGCTTCCTTTTTTAAAAATTAGGGGTGATGGATAAGAAGTGGAATAAATGCTATAAATTTAAGAAAATTGCAACTAATTCAACCTAATAATTTTTTTGATCATTTAGGTATTTTTATTGATCAAAGTTACTCCTACACAACCAAAACTTATCTAAATATTTTTATGCCTTCCATGTATTGCTGAATTTAGGGATGAACCTAGATCTATTGAAAGGGAAGAATTGGGGCATAAGTTTAATTTATGCATATAACAATACACGTAACAATATAAGTAACATGAAATTGAAATAACATGACATATATCTGATGTGACTCCTACTTAAAAATTATCACCCCTTCTGCTGTGTTCACACCAGTACTAGTTACCAAAACAAACAGATTCTTAGTAGATCATCCAGCACAGCAAGAAGACTATTCCTTATATCTAACAACTCAAGGATTTTCCTTTTAATTTTTCAGGGTCTTCTTTTCAGCCCTGAACACTCAAATTGTTGGTAGTATAGAAGCTAGTAGAAGTCCAGTTCCTAAAGTGCCCAGAAAACCAGTGACATTCAGTTGTCATTCGCATAGTTTGGTTGTTACTCAGAGTCCCCAACCTAAATTGAACAGAAGCAGAAAAGGAATATGGTTGGACCTGGCTTCAATTTGCATTTGTGTTTCTTCATCCTATGCAGGGAGCCTGTCCCTTGTGGTTTGTTTCTTCTAAAATATCTACATGTATGGATCTCTTCCCTCTCCAACAATGTTTGCAGGGAGACTGTGATGTTTGTAAAAACAGCATTGAATATAAAATATTCTACTAACATGTGTAATATTAGTATCATTCTGTAATCACATTCTAAAGAGTTTAACTACATCTGCAGAGTAACATATTCTAAGATAACATATTTTCAGGTCCCAGAGTTTTAAAATGTGGACATGCGAGGAAGACATTTTTTTTTTGGCTTAAATAATCATATGTGCAGTCCTTGCAACCATGTATCATCTTTCTTACCTATATTATGTTTTTATTAATTCCCCATTTTACACATAATCTGTATGATGAGAGAGTTGTCAACTCTAAGTACACAGATATAAATAGCACTGCTCGTTTGACAGGAGTTCACCAATCTGATTAGATAGGGAGATTTGGAGAACACAAAGCAAGACCTCGATTACCTCTTTTGAATCTAAGTGATCTCTTTACATGATGAAATGACATGAGATAACAACCCCCATGGGTAAGAAACATTCTTCAGAATGACACGTTCTATGTTTGAACACATCAGAAAAAATAAAAATATCTTACCATTTATTGGAGAGATTGCATGTTTAATTTAAAATAAGTACCTCCAGCAGTGATAGAAGAATGGCTAATCTAGAGGCAAGGAGGTTTTTAATGGGTTGTACAATGTCATTAAATTGAGGCTTCCTATTTTGATAGTATTTTAGCTCATCTGCTTAAATGTAGACCTGTTCTTTTTCCCCCTTTGAATTTCATCTTCTTGACACTTTCTTTTCTCTCAGAGTTACCATTGCAGTGGTGTTGCTAGAAGATAAAACTCAAATCTTTTAACCAATGTAATGGAATTATAATGGTATTATAATGGACTTCTCATAATTTCTTTTTACTATTGCAATGCTGCAATAATGGCATTAAAAGGGGTTCTCCATAAACATATACTAAAATCATTTTGCCACCATCATGACAGTGAAATGAGTCCCCATAGAGTTTATTTGAAATTGTTTTGCTCTTATAATGGAATTATTAATGCAGCCTCCATAGACTTACAGGGAAATTGTTTGACCATTCTATTGTGGTCTTCATGGGCTTACAATAAAATCACTTACCAATGTAATGTGGTTTCCATTAGCTTGCATTAAAATCATTTTCCTACCATAATGGCATTGTAATAGGGTATCCATGAACTTGGGCTACTAGAGTTTGGTTCTCTTGATGGAATTAGAGCACCACAGTTTCAGAGACAGTTAAAGTAATGTTGGTGTTCTGTTGTGTTATATGCAGAGACTGTAAGTAATGTACATCTACATTTCACACTTAAGTATCATGTGGTATTTCCTTTGAAAGAATCATCCTGACCACAGTATATTTTACAAACCAAATGACAATCAGTTCTTAAAGGGCAGGATGAGAGAACCCTTAATTCTGAGGACAGAAGATCTCATTTTATATACCTTTATATAAATTCTTCTGCTTTTATTGATTTGACGATTTTCTTCTATTAAAAAGTGTAAAACGTTTTCTTCATCATTCAAAAAGAAGTAGCAATGCTATTTTTACAAGATTTATTTTAGACTAAGAAATATAATATTCAATAAAATTAGTATGCAGTACAAATTAGGACCACTAGTTCCTTAAAAGTACCTTACTGAAGCTCAACGTTTTAAAGAAAAATTTTCGCATCAAAATTTTTTGTTAAAAGGCAGAAGACTCACTGACAATTCAGGTATAATAGTGTAAAGATAGATTAGGATCTTATTACATTAGATGTAATATTCTTTACTGATGCAGACTTAGGGTTAGGTGCATAGTTAGAAGGTATAGACAGAATGGAAGTCGTGATGCTAAAAGAAGTTTGCATTTGCTTGGGGTATGTTTAGTTTAGGTTATCAATAACACAACTTTACAGCCAACTTTACGGAACCCAAAATTGTCAGACAGATTGCTAGCTTTGTTATATTTGTATAATTACAAGTTTGCTTTCTGTTTCATTAATAATGACTAGGCTCAAAAAAAAATAATGACTGGGCTCTGTATGTAATTTCTTTAGTGATACCCATGAGTTATATCTGAAAGCAAATCTATGAACTTAAATGTCTGATCAGTGAGGACACAACATATAGTTTATAGGGAACTTTAGTTTTAGGATAAAAGAAGCAAATTGTATTATAGTCAAGCCACTGGTCTTGTATTTGTATGATTTAAAAAGAAAATTGCCTTGGTAGGCTTCCATTTTAAATGGTAGAATGTTTTCAGGATTTTAGCCTTCCATTATAAGGCTATAATGATATAAGGCTGTATAAGGTAAAAATACATCAATTATTGTAGAAGAATAGAATAGAAAAATATCTTTGTCAAATAAAATTATCTGTCCATATATCCACTTACTAAGTGGGAAGAAGGTTCAACAGTCTTCTGAGAATGCTATCATGTTTTTTTCCAAATTTCAACATTGGTATATTGTCACTGATGAATTAAGCTGATTGCACAATCAAGTACCATGGATACAAAATATGATGACTGATTTCACTGCCCAGACACATAACCAGGTTGATTATGGTGACAGGTAGGTAGGTAGACAGACAGACAGACAGACAGACAGACAGACAGACAGACAGATAGATAGATAGATAGATAGATAGATGGTTTTCCTGTGTTGGTGAAAATGTAGTGAGGAGTTTGTTTCAAGTTAGTAGCCATTCCTAATGCTGGGTGTACTTTTTAAAGTTTCAATACAATTAATGCTACTTATTATTTCATGGCTTTTACATAGCCCATCTAAAAAACAGGTATTAAGAAAATATTTTATGATACTAATTTAGCCATGGGAAAACTCAAAAGAGGTAAATAAATGTAACCAGGTCAAACAGATGTTAATTTACAGAGACATTAAATGGACCATTCCAGTTTATTCTGGTATCTATTTTTGCATTTCATATTGGGTGATTAATATTTGTGTACACTGTCAAAAGTACACCATCACAATAGTTTCATACTCCCAGTGTTGTAATCTACAACTGAAGCAGTTATTTCAAAATAAAGTTTATTTTACAGTGGTACAAAGTATTATTTTTTTTAAAAAAATCCTGCTCTTTATCCCTTAACAATAGGACCATCAAAGCATCGTGAGAACACCAGATGAGTTTAGCATGACATTGTGTGTTTTTGGCAAAACGTGTGTGTTTTTTAAAAGCAAATGTGCCCAAAAACAGGGAGGAAAGCAGAAACTGGGGTGCCTCCTTCCATTGCATTGAACAGATTTTCCATTACTTTCTCCAAAATATGAAATAAACTTTGTACCTTAGAATGCAAAAGTCATAGAGTTCTTGAAATATTCAGAGCGTTAGAGAAACCCCAAGGGAGAATGCTAGTTCTTGCTAATGGGCTTCTGAGGGCTCTAGAGACTAATTTTAAGGCTAATAATAGAAATGACCTCATTTATACAACAGGCTCATGAAACAGACCATTTTGATTATTATACAAAGATTGCAAGATTAACATATACTAGTTACATTTCAAAGGCTAAAACGCAAACTAAGAGGACTTCAGAATTATTTAATGAAGCTTAGAAATGTAGGTTTATGATGAAGCTCTTGTCTGACATCCACAAATTTCTGGACTACAACCCTCCCCAGGACAACAATAACAACAACAATTTGCTTAATGAAACTCACCAGCATTTATTGCCAAGTGTTGCTTACAGTTGCAAATAAAACAGAACTACTAATCACAATGCTTAGAAGATAGTACCAAGCAACAATAAGACAGTTCTAAAGTATGTCCAAAATACATTAGCACTTACACAGCATTAAAATGCCAAAAATAGATATTTATGGTTTGTGCCATTTTATCATTCCATTTCTGTGGGGAAAAATATAAGCATTAGTACTAAGAAAATTACCATTCTTCAACTTTCACAGGAAGAAGATAGAAGGTAAATTCAACATCAGTATCAGGCATATGATGTAATAGAAACAACTCTAGATGTTTCATTTGGGAATTAAAATGAAATAATTCAATTATAACATTTTCAGAGACACTGGAAACAGCCAAAAGACATTGGCTCTTGAACAATTTTCAGTATTGTATTCTTCCTATTTTTTTTTGCCAATAACTGATTTTCCACCTGAACTGTCTGCATCTTAAGTCGCATGTCTTCCAAAGAAGAGACTCAAATTTGATGACTTCCAGTTATCCTTGTGTATTTACAAGTTGCTTTAACATGTACTGTAGGTTGGAAAAAATATCAAAGGCAATGTTTTCTGAAAACACAACTTAACTCAAAACTGTTTGTTTTAAGGGACCAAAACTATTGTGAGAAATTTAATGAGATTTTGACTGAGTTGTATAGTCCACTTGCCAGAAAGCTGCTGAGTGACCTGCTGGACAGAGTCAAACATGAGCACGTGAGTGTGTGCAGATCAATATACATCTTCAGAAGGAAAAGCCTGTTGGCTAAATGCAAGAATCAAGGGCAATCATTGGCTGCTTGTGGAACAAGTTACTCACTTAACCTCTGTCATACACCAGGAATGCAGGGTTATTATGCACACAAGCCACTTCTAAAGAAAATAAAATCCATGAAAGATACCAATCCCTGCATTGACATGTTATAAATGTCATGTTTCTAAACTGAGTGGAAAATTTTGTTAGTTTGTCAATATGTTTTCTTGAGATTATGTAAGGGCTCAGAATATACTGCAAAAAATAAAGCTAAATTTGATCAAATTTGACATAAAGAAAAGAGCTCAATGGCTAAAAGCACTCATTATTCCTCCAGAGAATCTAAGTTCAGTTCTTGGCACTTATGACAAGTGCCTAATAACCACCTGCAGGGTGTTTCAATACTGCCAGTCCCCAAGGGCTCTTGTACTCATTTGTACATACCAACAGAGAGAGAGAGAGAGAGAGAGAGAGAGAGAGAGAGAGAGAGAGAGAGAGAGAGAGAGAGAGAGAGAGAGAGAGAGAGGTGGGGTGGGAGAGAGGGAGAGAGAAACGGAGACAGAGACAAAGATATCCATTTAATTAAAAACAAATCATAATAAAATTTCCTCCAAGCTATCTTTCCATCCACCTCTCAACTCTCAAGCTGATAGCTTCTTTTTCTTTGGTTATAGTGTGTGTGTGTGTGTGTGTGTGTGTGTGTGTGTGTGTGTGTGTGTGAGTGTGTGCACATAGACCAATGTTTATACACACAGATAAATATACTCACTACCCTTCATCAAAGAAACTTCCCTTTACAGCAAATGAAGACTATGACAGCAAACTACAATAGGAGAGAATGTAGAAATCAGTGAGTTTTGAGGATCCCAGAATGCTAAGAAATTATCTACACCAAAGTACATGTATCTATGGCTCAGGGACATGTGGGAAGAAGGGGAAGAATTCCTGTAAAATTCAGAATTCCAGGAAGTCTACTATGAAAGTGTCTCTGCTGAGAAGCACCTAAAGACATTTCAACATCCTTAGTCATCAGGAAAATGCAAATCAAAGTAACCCTGAGATTCTACCTCACAGCAGTCAGAATGCCTGAGATCAAAAACTCAGGTGAAAACAGATACTGTTGAGGATGTGAAAGAGGATGATTCCTTTATTGTTGATGGCATTGCAAGTTGGTACAACCACTCTGGCAATCTTTCTGGAGGTCCCTCAGAATATTGGACATTTTACTATTTGAGGACCCAGCTATACCACTCCTGGGTATATACCCAAATGGTGACACAGCAAAGACACGTACTCCACTATATTCATAGCAGCCTTATTTGTGATAGCCAGAAGCTGGAAAGAACCCAGATGCCCTACAACTTAGGAATGGATACAGAAAATGTGGTACATCTACACAATGGAGCACTACTCAACTGTCAAAAACAATGACTTCATGAAATTCATAGGCAAAGGGATAGAGCTAGAAAATATCATCCCGAGTGAGCTAACCCAATCACAGAAAAACATACATGGTATGCTCTCACTGATAAGTGTATATTAGCCCAAAAGCTTGAATAACCAAAGATATAATCCACAGATCACATGAAGCTCAGGAAGATAGACCAAAGTGTAGATGCTTCAGTCCTTCTTAAATGGGGGAACAAAAATATTCCTAGGAAGGGATATGGAGACAAATTGTGGAAGACAGACTGAAGGTATGGCCATTCAGAGCCTGTGTGTGTAGACACACACACACACACACACACACACACACACACACACACACACTCACCAAAACTAGATATTATTGATCAAGCCAAGAAGTATATGCTGACAGGAGCCTGATATAGCTGTTTCTTGAGATCCTCAGCCATAGCATGACAAATACAGAGGCTAATGCTAGCAGCAAACCATTGAACTAAGAACGGGGTCCCTGCTGGAAGAGTTCGAGAAAGGATTGAAGGAGCTGAATGGGTTTGCAACCCCCTAAGAACAATGATACCAACCAACCAGAGCTGCCAGATACTAAACTACTACCCAAAGAGTACACATGGAGAGACCCATGGCTCCAGCTTCATTTGTTGCGAAGAATGGCCTTGTTGGGCACCAATGGGAGAAGAAGCCCTTGGTCCTGTCAAGGCTAGACTCCCCAGTGTAGGGGAATGTCGGCGGTGGGGGGAGGCAGGAAGGAAGGTTGGTTGGTTGGGAGGGGAAACATCCTTATAGAAGAAGGGGGACAGGGATGGGATAGGGCATTTATGGATGGGAAACCAGGAAGGGAATAACATTTGAAATGTAAATAAGAAGTATCCAATAAAAACGGCTGTATAAACAAATCAGAGCAGTGACAGTGTTGGTGGTCATGTTCACATAGAAGGAGTTTCAATTTTGTGGGTTCTCATTCCTAGAAAAAGAACAACAGGTAGCTCATCATGACTGGGATGACAGTTATGCTCTCCCAGAGATTAACCACGTTACTGGTTGTTCAATGCAGAATGCATTGAAATTGATACAAACAAATCTTTTGTTTTTAAGATGAGATTGAAACATTAAATTAATTTAATAAAAATTACAACTTGAAGCTACCTAGTTTTATAGATATAAAGAGGTAGACATGAGATACAAAAATTTCCCAGTTGTGGTAACTTCCAGAATTCTTGGCTGTAGTGGTTTAATGAAAATGGCTTCCATTTTCTCATAAAGAGTGCCAATATTATGATGTATGCTTTACTGGAGGAAATATGTCATAGTGGGTGGACTTTGAGGTTTTAGAAGCTCAAGCCAGGTCTAATGGCTCGCTGTCTCTTCTTGTTGCACATGGATCCAGATGAAGAACTCTCATCTACCTGTCTAGTACCATGTCTGTCTGGCATCAGTGGACTAAACCTCAGAACTGTAAGGCAGGTCAAGTTAAATATTTCCCTTTGTAAGAGTTGCTGTGGTCATGGTAATTCTTCATAGCAGTGAAACTCTAAGCAAGATATTGGCTTAGCTACTATTTTCTCATTCTGGTACAAACTTATTATTTTAGTAAACAAAGCAAGCTTTGGGGAAATCATTTTTCATTCAAATTGAAGGTTTAATCTGTTCATGAACTCTATAAATTGATACTAGATCCCTTTACATCTCTTCTTGCTTTTACACACATAGGGATTCATAAAAAAACAGCAAGATATGGTTGAGTGGTCCTGACAGTGTCAGTGATATCATCTCCAGCCCCAAATTCACAAGTCATGAGTGTAGGCCTTCGGTTTAGTGTTTGATCCATAACAGCCTCCCCTTCCCATTCTTAGATTGCGACTCACAATAAAAATATGCTGACTATGAAACTATCATCTACCCATCTCTCTTAATCCTGTTAGTCATTTAATCTTGTCTCTAATCTGCTCATTTCTTCATCTCAAGTATTATAACTCAAATGTGTTCTTTCTGAACAGAAGGAATTGGAGATATTTTAAGAAATGTCTTTTATTGCCTTTCAATGTTTTTCTTAATAACTGTTTTTAACGAGGGCAATTTTGCTGTCCATCTTTTTTTGTGAGAAAGTGTTGCTTATTGCTCTAGAACCTACGAAGTAGGCTATGCTGGTTCTCCAGTGAACCTCCACAGATCCTCGAGAATCTTTCTCCCCAGTTCTGGGATGGCGCACATGAATGATCATGCCCAACTATTTTTGTGTCTACATGAGTTACAGGAATTTAATTGACTAAGCTGTCCTCCCTCCTTTATATATTTACTTTTGACTCAGAAATAATGTATACAATTTGAGACTGAAAAGGGATAAAACTGAGGTCCACAGTGTCCTTTATTATCTGAGTACCAAGCATGTATATGCCACACACTGTTGACAGAATGCATCTCTATCATCAGAACTGAGAGTTATTTGAATATTTATTAGCAAACCAACCTAAGAGTTTGTTCTATGACTATAATAAAATATATTCATCCAGTATACTATAAACATTTTACTTGGTATAATTCATTTTGGAATTTCCATATGATGGTATGTTTTCCTTTCTCTTAAACCTATACCTTAGAATGAAATTCTGGATTATAGAATGTTACATAATGACATATTTTGAGTCAGTAGATTTTGGCAAATCATTTTGGAAATCATATTTTTGCCAGCCTAGGAAATTTCCCATGTCCTCACAGCTAATTATCCTGTTTACCTTACCTTTCTAGACAGTGAACACGGGTTTATATTCCTATGTACATTTGGTATATACTTTGTGACTTTATAGGAAATATGGTTTAATTATTTACAATGAAACTAACATTTTAACTCATCAAATCTTACAGTTGGGAGGTAAAAACTTTATTAGTTAAACTACCCCTAAAACCAACAGGGTGTTCTTATTTGACTTTTGATTTCCTCATTTGCACATTAACAATTCCACTGTGTCACAATAGTGCTTCTGTTTCTGACATGTATGAGTTAATAGATGTTCCAGTCCCTAAGATATACCAAAATTTCAGCCAGGGAAAGCACCTATCCCTCTATCCACTGGAAAAACCACATGTGAACAAAATTTTTTCTCATTCTATGATTTTTATTTTTTAAATTCATTTTTATTCTTATTCCTTTTCCTTAGGCGATCTTGGAAGAGTCCAGTGATCTGAGTTACACTTATTATTGTATGATGTTGTCCTCTCAGATTCCCCAAACATCACTTAGTCCTCTTGGCATAGGAACTTTACTCTTTGGCAGCCAGCTTTCTCTCACTCCGGCCGACATAGTCCTTCTCTCACTTCTAAGTCTCAATAATGACTATGCTCTCATCCATGTGAATGGTTTACTATCTGCTTTAAGGAAGCCCCAGAGCTCTTGAGAATGTAACTTACTATAGCAAAACATTTTCCTCATATATACAACAAGTGCAGTTTGTATTCAAAATAATCTTAACCTTTTCTGTGTTTCAATGCAAGCTACAAATTTTTTTATACTTTCTTGCTTTATCCAAACCAAAATGATTGTGATTGAAGCCCAAAGCTATGCCTTTCTGTATTATGATGCTTTTCCTTCTGCAACTGTTAATGATTCTGTTGGCAATCACAATTCATATTTTCCAAATTGCTACCAAGTAAAAAGAATTATCCTCTTGTCAACTCTCCAGAGCCATCAAAGTTCTAGTTAGAATATTGAAGCTATGGTTTATGTTGAAACACTATTTCAATGGGCTTTAGAGGAACAGTACTGTGGCAATTAGGGGAGGGTCTTGATTCACAGAAGAACTGGGCTTCTTGATTTTACTCAATATATAGGTTGATCAGTTTTTCAATCAGGTTTTAGAGAGAGCTATAATTAATATAGCTTTTAATTCCCAATGGTAAAATTTCTGCGTTTCTTTGTAAATAATTGAACCATGTTTCTCAAGAAGTAGCAGTAACGTGCATTGCATATCCTATTTGCTAATATGAACATGATTAGTAGTACATTAAAGCTTTTACCTTCCATAAACTTATTTATCATGGTACCATTGATTAATGGATTTAGCAGACACTAACATCTAGGTCAGACACTGAAAGCACAATAGCAGAAAACAAATAAAAGTCATCTTTCTCTGTCACCGTGAGTGCAGAATTATGTGCAATTATCAGGTATTAACCAGCCAGAGATCTGAACTAGATAGTCTAACAAAAGACTTCCTGGATTGCAAAAGGTGCTTGAATTATAAAGCAAAGGAAATTCTTGCAAGCATCCCTCTCTTCTTTCATTTTTTTTTGTTTGTTCGTTTCATTTGGTATAAATGGAAGTCTGGAGAAAGCAGAAGTAAATGGACAGATGTGTCTGCTACTCAGTATGTCTTTTACTTCTTTCCTTTACTTCTACTGAAAACACTTTTTTTCATGCAAAATGTTCTGACTATGGCTTTCTGTCCCCTAACTCTTCCCAAATCCTTCCCATCTCCCAATTTACCTAACTCGGCACCCGTTTAAAACCCTTTTTAGAAAATGAACAAACAAAGTTTAAAGCTTCTGTGACTAGCGAGTTATTAGTATCATTTGTTCTTCATGTAAAAGTTCATGTCCACAAGTATCTTCTTCCAAGGAAGTACAAATCACAGCTCTCGATTTTCTCATCGGTTATAATCAGGGGGAATGTGTAGGTTGGGTGTGTGTGTGTGTGTGGCTGTGCGTGTACTTGAAAACAACTTAGTTCGTCAAGATTAGAGAACCAAGGGTGAGGAAAAGCCATCTCTGTGTCTTTCAATGTGCTCTTCCAAGTCAGCTCCCCAGTGTCTTTTTCAAAGATGCCTTCTAAAGTAGGCTTCTCTTTAGAAACCTGAGCTGGGATTTCAGCTTTCATAGCCTATATCTAACCTTACCTGGTTTATTTCATGGTTCTAAACCTGAAATGCTATATTTGTAGAAAGGGATAGTAATTTTTATATCTTGCATAAAGTGTTTTAAAGAAAATCAAATCATATAAGAGCTTCGTGGTAACTATTTTAATTGTGTAGTAACAAGGATTTTATTTAACAGAGAAGCTAATACTACAATTGCATCTCATTATCATGGATGGTAACAACGACAATACAAAGAAGGGATGGCGTTCATGAACATTAATACACTCTAAAAGAACTATTATTGTCTCTATTCTTTGCCAATCATCATTTGGTCAAAACACACTTATTTCTTGCCAGGAATCAAGTCATTCTTCAATGTAAATACAATTCTTGGGTGGCTGGATACCTCTGCTGAGAAATACTCTTAAAAACTTGAGGGAGAGCTCCACAGAACTCCCTCAATCATGCTTCACTCCTCCGTCAAATGTTTTCTTTCCCTGCATGCCAATTATCCCATGTCACTTATGTGGCATAGATAAAGTAAGTGATATCAGTCAGGCACAAATGACAATGAGATGGCAGAACTGAAATTAGAATCTATTAGATGGTTTTACCTCCAGGTCTGTTCTCATGTCAGTGCACACAGCATGGGCTACTCTGTTTCTTACCACTGTGGGCTCCACTGCATCTCGGCAGTGTGGAATCCACTGCACCTCGGCAGTGTAGAATCCACTGCATCTAGGCAGTGTGGGCTCCACTGCATCTCGGCAGTGTGGAATCCACTGCATCTCGGCAGTGTGGGCTCCACTGCATCTCGGCAGTGTGGAATCCACTGCATCTCGGCAGTGTGGGCTCCACTGCATCTCAGCAGTGTGGAATCCACTGCATCTCGGCAGTGTGGGCTCCACTGCATCTCAGCAGTGTGGAATCCACTGCATCTAGGCAGTGTGGGCTCCACTGCATCTCGGCAGTGTGGAATCCACTGCGTCTCGACAGTGTGGGCTCCACTGCATCTCGGCAGTGTGGAATCCACTGCACCTCGGCAGTGTAGAATCCACTGCATCTCGGCAGTGTGGGCTCCACTGCATCTAGGCAGTGTAGAATCCACTGCGTCTCGACAGTGTGGGCTCCACTGCATCTCGGCAGTGTGGAATCCACTGCACCTCGGCAGTGTAGAATCCACTGCATCTCGGCAGTGTGGGCTCCACTGCATCTAGGCAGTGTAGAATCCACTGCGTCTCGACAGTGTGGGCTCCACTGCATCTCGGCAGTGTGGAATCCACTGCATCTCGGCAGTGTGGGCTCCACTGCATCTCGGCAGTGGGGAATCCACTGCATCTCGGCAGTGTGGGCTCCACTGCATCTAGGCAGTGTGGAATCCACTGCATCTAGGCAGTGTGGGCTCCACTGCATCTCGGCATTGTGGGCTCCACTGCATCTAGGCAGTGTGGGCTCCACTGCATCTCGGCAGTGTAGAATCCACTGCATCTCGGCAGTGTGGGCTCCACTGCATCTCGGCAGTGTGGAATCCACTGCATCTCATACTCCTTATTTATAGTTGATGTTTTGTTGTCTAGAGTTTCACAGATTAGCACTCTGGCCTCTTAAAGCCAAATTTAAAGAATTGTAGTATTCCTGCCTGGGTAAACTTATATTTTTTTTAAATCAATTCATCAAGACCTTTCATTGGAAAGGAAAGGCAGAGACAATAGACTTTCATGACAGTTCCAAATCCTCAATTATCCATTGGAAATGGAAACATTTTAGAGAATCCAAGTAGACATACCTGAACTATCAGGATTTAATTAAAGTTCACTCCTTGGGGCCTGAGTGTGGCAAGAATGTTCTTGGATAGGCAGCCAGGGTGCTTCAATCTGATTCTGTAATTTCGTATTTTCCTGGGTGAAATTTTATTTTTCACATGCATCTTGTCTACCTATACTTAAGTCAGCTGTATATTATAAAAAGTAAAGCAAAACAAGACCAAAAAAACAATGATTAAACACAAAGTTAAATACTTTCATTCAAATAAAATTTAGCTATAGGCTGTGTGTGTGTGTGTGTGTGTGTGTGTGTGTGTGTGTACTGCCAAGTCAAGAAAAACATACTGTGGCTTTTAATGTTCTGTCATTCTTGATGTCTAACTCTGATGGTCATTGTCCCCTAAATACTCAAATGACTGCTAGAGCCATTCTCATGTTATTCTGACAGGCAGAAAGAAGATGCAAGTTGGGAAGGTCAGAGTGTATGCAGAAACGCCAGTGCTCGTTTAATGGCACCAGACTTCCAGGCCCACAGAGCAGCTTGGTTGTTTGAGCTCCGTCGTGTTACTGTGACCACAGTTAGGGAGTTGGCTACTGTGGCACCCGTTTTGTTTGCTTTTATTTTATTTTCATCTTTACTTTTGATCTGGTCATTTAGGATCTGCAACTACTGAAATGTTTTCATACCGGAAGGAAGAAGGGAGGATGTCTGTTAAGTGGAGAATCTGTAGAAAGTGACAGTGTAAATCATGTGTGGAGAAGGACATATGCCTGTCATCGAAGCTCTCACAAGGCAGGAGAATTGAGAGTTTGGTGTCTGAGGCACCTGAACAGCCAGACTCTGCCCCAAATACACAAATAAACAGCAAACATTAAGTAGCCAACGTTTGAAATACTTTTGGGTTAACTTTGAATGATCTTTTAAAAATCCACACAAAATTGTGTAACTAGAAATGTATAACTTTATATAGGCGTAAGACAGCCTTTCAATATGACTCCACATCATTTTTTAAAAGAATTCATTAGTATTTTAACAAATACATAATATGGAAATATGCAGAATGATTCCTCTTAGTTATTCTGCCTACTTGCAGTCTTCAGAAGACGAAAGCTAATTGTTACGGCAGATATTAATACGTTATCTATTGCGACACGAAGAAACGTGTACCATTTCTGTCCACAGCCCAAATGGCCTGTGCCATAAATGATAATTCACTGCTTGGCTTCGTAGTCTCCTTCAATTTCAATACACTTACATGATTTCATGCTCTTAATGGCTGTTTAAAATTGTAGAGTGTAGATATATCATCGAATTCTCAAAGGAGACAGTGTATATGGAAGAGAATGTATAAAACGACAAAATCATGTGTAGGAAGGACCAGAGACTGTTAACCTCTGAAGGGTAGAGTGTTGGTGGCAGACCACCTCCAGTGAGTTCATGAGCAAGCTAAGGACACAGCACACTCAGTCTGAGGCGGCACTGAGCGCAGGACAGAGCAGGCACTTTTCAGCATCGCGCCGCATACCACAAAATCCCTGAAGAAGCCATTATGCCATCTGGCTTCGTTGTTCCTCTTAATCAGCACTTCAGATATTTTATACTATTCATTTTTTCTCCCTTCAAAATATCTCCCCAATCAAAACACCATCTAATTTCCAAATTCTGAAAAAGTCTTAAAAATTTATTAAAAACTTTGCCCTTAATCTCCTCTTTCTCTTTACACATCACACATGTGTAACTTTTCTCATCGTCTTGAATTTCGGAATTAGTCTTTTGAATTGGAGAATCATTCTCTCTTGTACTGGATTCATTTACCCTCTTTCCCCTCGATCTTCCACCTCCCTTACGATTTGTAAAGACTCTGCCTTATTTATAGGGATCCATTCTGAAAGTCGAGTGGGTACCTGACTACAAGAACAGTACTGAGCTACGTGCATACCGTGATCATCTCTTTCATTTATAAATTAAGCGTTTCAATATTAACTAAAAACAAAAGAAAATATTATACTGCACTAAGACCTACAGGAAACATGGTCTCCGTCCTCCTTCTCATGAGAACTTGTGTTCCTATAGTAATTGGTCAGCAGACCCAACCTTGCTCTATATTTTTTCTTTCCTTATTGGGATGTATAATTTTACTTTCTCTTTAGAGTTTTTCAGCTTCTCTTGGGAAGGCCTGAATTGCCAGCACCAAGGTTCTTGTGCTTTGCAGCCAATATCAAGTAAAGCCTTACTAGAACACAGAGACTACACGATTTCCTTGTAACAGATCTAGCAGCACCATCACTGAACAACAGAAAAGTAGCTGCTTTATATGCATGAATATGATGGATAAAGGACTACTTCCTGTCTCATGAAGACAAGATGAAATTTGATCACAGTACTTGGACTGTTGTCTGATAAAAGGCTCTGGCCATTTCGGGGTGGGAGATTTTGGAATCTTTCCTGTTTTTGTGTGGTGTGGTCTGCTCCATCAACCCCTTCTACCATGCCGTGATGCATTGCAAGAGACCTCCATTGTTCTGGTTTTAGATGCACTGTGCTTTAGCTGATAAAATTGCGGCTGTAGTGAAGAGACTCTTTTTCAAAGGAAAAAAATAAAAAGAGCAAATTTGTTTTCTTTGTTTGTTTGCAATTCTTTGGAATTGTATGTAATGCCTAGTATATCCAGGTGAATACATTGACTCAGGTCCAGCGTCTTTCATGTTGTTTTACTTTGAGATATGATCTCAACAAATCTACTAGATTAGCCTTGAACTCACTTCAGGGTCCATGCTAGTCTTAAGCTTCTGGTCCTTCTTTCTCACTTCCCTATAGGTACGATAACAGGCCTGTTGCACCAGGCCTGGCTCAGTTCACATTTCAGGTATTGTTGATTGCAAGCAGATACCAATTTATGAGATATTCTTATATACTCTACAGACTTGCATCCAGTGACAATCATGTCTGACTTAAGTTTGGGTGCTATAGATAAATCAGAGAGCCCATTTCCATTTCTCTCTCTCTCTCTCTCTCTCTCTCTCTCTCTCTCTCTCTCCCCCTCCCTTTCCCCTCCTGTGGCGAGTGTGTTTGTGTGTGTGTTTCCAGACAATAAAGATGAAAAGTGAAATACAATGTACTTGTACACACCCATGCATACATAGATGCACATTTATATATATATATATATATATGTATATATATATATACACACACACACACACACACACATACACACATGTTTAACTGTGTCTGATAGCATTACATCATTGTCAGAGATGAAATAACAAAAACTGTAAAATGAGAGAAAAGGGCCGGCACTAAGACCCTGTCTTTCTTACTATGCAGTTATACTATATTCCCTATGCCTAGCTGCCTCTAACACAAATATCATAGAAATAAATGCCTGCATTTTCCTTCAAAGCAGGAATTGTGAAATGGAAAAATACAATTGGTAAATGCTGGTGATTAAGCATCTGAACCATTGAGCCGAGTTGCTTAATAAGGTTAAGTTTCGTAGCAGAGAAACTTGAGTTATTTCATCTTGAGAACTGGAGAAAAGAGGCCAAATAAAAATACGTTATTGGGTTCATCTGGTTTGTATTTTCAAGGATCAAAGAATCAGCTAATAGATATACAATTCTTAAAGCCATGCTACTCAAAGCAAGGTCAACAGCTAATAAAGACATCTACCATTTAATCATGGAGCAGAGCACTTGACTTTGCTTGTATCACTGATGTGAGCCATCATTGCCTGAGAACTAGCGGAGTACCCAGTACAGCATGATGTAAGAGAGGCTTGGATCTGTTAATTGCATCTTGTCTCGGCTGCAGGAGGTATACTCTGCCGAAATCAGTCCCTTACAATTATTCCAGGTTGCAGCTGGCATGGTGAACCCTGAGTTGTTTTTGTCCAATGAAAGAGTCTAATTTTATCACAGAATCACAGGACTGACAAGACCTTGGGAGGTCAATGGAGTTTCAGCAAAGCTGCACTGACTGAATATGTCTAATCCTATTTTAAACAGCCTCCAGAAGGGAGATTTCATGATTTCTCATGAAAGCCAATATCAGGGTTAAGCAACTTTTTCCACAGCCAGGCTAATATCTCCAGTGATGGGGTTTAAATTAATCTTCTGCAGGCTTTGCAATAGTAGCTCATACCAGCTCCTTTTTTCCCACCTCTTTGTTCTTCAAAGTGTTATAAAAACTGAAAACAATGTGAGTTTGCTTTAGAGGCATCAATAGTTTTGATTATTACCTAATATAATAGCTTATTGGTTATTCAACTTATAATGTCTAAGTAATGCATCAGTTCTCTGAACTTTAAAGAAATGAAAATAACTGATAAGCTTGCTTTAGTCTTCCATTTTCAGAATGGTTTCCCCTGTACTGGGTACCCTGGCCTTCTATGGTATACTTGAGAGACCAGGTGGTTTCTTAGGGCTATTGTACATGTTAATGGAACCTCCAAAGGAGAGTTCGTCCTCCTAAGCAGAGCATTGCTACATCAGCCTGACCTATTGTCAAAGTCTAAATTAACATCTCTACTTGCTAGTTAAAAAGCTCTAGCCAGCAGATGACTGAAACAGATGCAGATACTAACAGCCAAATATTAGACTGAAGTTGGGGACACTTATGGAAGAATCGTGGAAAGAATTGAGTACCATGCAGGGGATAGGAACTCCACAGGAAGATCAACGAAGGCAACTAGCCTGCACCCTGAGAGGTCCTGAGTCACCAACCAAAGCGCATGCACTGGGCTGGACAGAGGCCCATAGCATATATGTAGCAGATGTGCAGCTTAGTCTCTATGTCTGTCCCCCAACAATTGGAGCAAGAGGCTGTCCCCAAAGCTGTGTTCTCACTGGAATCCTTTCCCCAAAGGGACTGCTTAATCTAGTCTCCATAGGAGAGTATGCCATTAACCCTGCAGAGACTTGATGCACCAGGGTGGGTGCGAGGGGACACCCAGGGGTCCACTCTCTCAGAGAAGAGGAGGGAGAATGGAAGGAGGTACTTTTGGAGAGGGGGCAGCTTTTAGAATATTAATAAATAAATACAAAGAAAACTTGCTGTTTTTCTCTTTTCTCCTTACAATGAGGCTGGTGTAAGGGACTTTGTCTAACTGCTGTAAACATTGTAGTCTGAATCCTTGCATCTAAAATGAGCACCTTTTAAGCATCCAAGGAATCTTTATTGAAATATGAATAAACATTTGAGATCAGTACAGTAATGAAGTATTTCCTGCCTTCTCTTTTTACTTCCTTATGGTTTGCTGAGAAGACATCACTTGTGTTCTTCGTCTCCAAGAATTGTAATCCAGACTGACCATGACGCCTTGAATTTGAGATCCAGCCTTACCTAGCTATAAACATAGACTGTTTGTTTCAACTCTCTGTGGTTCCGTTTTTTCATGTATAAGGTGATTACATCAAACTAATTTTTCAGTTACTAAAAATGGGTTACTTTTAGTTCAGGGGGGTTTGAGGTAACATGAAACTATTGATTTTTTGAGCAGTACTCATTTACTCTATACTACGTACTACATGTTGGTCTAGGTGTTAAAAAACAGTACTGGCCAAAGCAAGTCTCTACCCTCCACACTCAGATTTTCCTCCATGTAAGTACTTCATAATTTGTCTTAGAAGAATGATTCTTAATATAACCTGTATGAAACTTCAGTGTAAATGCTAGTTGGTGTTCAAATTAAATGTGTTCTATTTAGCCAATATGTTCATTATTAAGCTTCTATAGAGTATCTATTAGACACTGTGATTAGTTATCAGCTAATAATGACATGGTAGGCGAATTCTGAAGAAATCTATGAGAGCATGTAACCAGCCTCATCTTCAAGGAGACTACTCATGTGTGAATCCAACTGTAATGCAAACAGATATATCTCAAGAGAAACATAAGCAAGAGAAAAATATGATGTGGAGCGAAATAAAAACAAGGATTAATGATATCAATGTGTAAACATAAAAGTATCACAATTAAATCTATTAATTTATATGAAGTACTCATTAAAATAGTTATTATATGAATGTATAAAACTCTCAAGGAATAAAAATGTCAAAAATAAGCACCCAAAATAAACAAATATACAAAATTATTTATTTAATATTGATCATATGTAATTCATAGAGATTATGAACAAAAACTTTCAATGATAAATATTTTTGGTGTCAGTGAAGAAAAATATTATGAACAAATTTATTTATTCATTATTTATTAGTTTCAAGTTCCTGAAAGTTAGGGTTGGCATGAGGGCTGTGAACTGCTGTGAACAGACCCCATGACCTAGGCATGTCCTATGAGGACAACATTTAATTGGGGCTGGCTTTCAGGTTCAGCAGTTCAGTCCATTATCATCAATGCAGAAACACAGCAGCATCCAGGCAGGCATGATGCATGCAGAGCTGAGAGTTCTATATCTTTACCTGAAGGCTGCTAGCAGAATACTGACTTCCAGACAGCTAGGGGTGAGGGCCTTAAGGTCACACCCACAGTAACACACCCACTCCAACAAGGTCACAATTCCTAATAGTGCCACTCCCTGAGCCAAGAATATACAAACCATCACATAGTGCATAAAATTTCTGGCCATTATTAGAATAGTAAAGAACATGGATGAACAAGTATGTCTGTATTAGGGATTAGTATCCTTTGGCTAATGTACAAGAGTGACATAGGTAAAATTTGACATAGATCAATTCCCATCTTGCAAAGGATCCTCCTACCGATCTGGATAGTGGCTATAAAAGTTTGCACTCCACCAGCAGTGAACATGCAAATTACAATATTTTTAATTTATTCATCAGTTGCTGAATGCCAAATAAACTGAATTTGCATGATAGAATATTATGCAACTATTAAAAATGAAATTGTGAAATTCTCAGATAACTCAAATGGAGTTAGATAAGATCAAGCTGCCATTGATCCAACTCCCAACAGCTCTGACAATGGATTCCTGGGAACTCTGATCACTCTTCTCACCTCTCATGGCTAGCTCCCCCAAACCTCCAAAAGCCACCCAGGCTGCACCCTTTCTCCTGCTCATTGGAGTCACCAGGAAGAATGTCCTGCCCCATCCTCCTTACAAACTATTGATACCCAGAACCTACATGTCTCGTGCTCTTCTCTCGAAAGCCTCGCCAAAAAGCCCTTCTCTATAACTTCCTCTCCTATTTCTCCTGAGACTCAGAAATCACACCTCTATTCCCTCACCCAGTGATTAGCTTCTGGCATCTTCATTGACAAAATCAAGAAATAATTATGGAACCAGACTTTAGTTATCAGCTCCTCCCACTACAATAACCTACACCGCAAACCAACATACATGTTTTCTCTTATATGTGCCTATTCCATAGACGTGCTATAATCAGAATAGCCACCAGTATTAAATAAGGAATTGGAAGAGAGGTAAAGATCTAAGAAAGGGGAAATACAATATATATGTGTGGAGAGACAGAAGCTGGACTAGAGCAGGACGATTCAACAGGAAGGGAGGAGAGGAGTAGGGATGGGGATATGGGGAGGGGTAAGTAGAGCTAAGGGCTATTTGTGGGGTCATATGGAAATCTACTACTGTAGAAGCTTGAAAAGATATGTACACATATGAAATAAATGTAAATGGAATTGGCAAATGATTGGGAAGACAATGGCCCAATTAGACATAGCTCTTCCCACCTTTTCAACATGTGAACGCTCCAGTGCCAAGAATGGATACTGTTCTATGTTTAGTAATTGGCCAAAGGGATCCCATGAAAACTCAATAGATCAGGCTTTTTTAAAAATAATGACTGCTTTTCACAAACGGATTGTAAGGCCCTATTGCTGAAGAAGACACAGTCTTATTGAACGTGGAAGAGGAGAGCTAATGCCTACTGACACTTGGTACTAGACGGTGCTCTGCGCACTACCAGAAGAGAAAGGTAGCTTCCAATATAGTTTACAGTGCTGCGATCCACAACTGTCACCTGCCTGCATGATATGTGAGTACAATTGTAAGTAGCACAAACATTGTGGGAAAAACCAACAATGCTCTGATTTCATTCATTCCATGAGATCAAATCCATTCCTGACATTGTTGAGTTGGCTGAGAACCAGAGACTGGATAGGTCATGAGTCTAGAAAAAACAATATTGCTCGGCTAAAGGAGTGTAGTAACCAAATGAGGTCTAATGACATTCTTTAACACATTGATCAGTGCCTCCCTCAGACATCATAAGCAAAGCTTATGATTGAAGGACATGAGAACCGACACAGAAACCCACATCTAACAACATGCATAGACAGAGAATTTGGAACACTCCATCCTAAATAGATTGTCTCCATCAAAGTCCTCCCTGGGGTGAGGGAGCCATATGGAAGAAGGCAGAGGGGGAAAAAATCTCACAATGAAGTCTCACTGGGTTTATTAACCACACATAAGAAAAAGGTCCATGCCCAGAAATAGATGGACAACGCAAAAAAAGAATTCAATGGCGTTGGTTTTTTTTTTTTTTCCGTCTCATTGTAGTTTGTTTGAACAACTTTTATCTTACTGGTCTTTTTGTTATTTGTTGTGGTTTACAACTGTGTATTTTTAAAGTTTGTATGTATTTGTGTATGGGGTAGACTATATGTATGTTGTTGGTATGTATCTGTTTATTTTGCTTTTTTATTTTTAATTGTTATGTGATTGTTGTTATTGTTGTTTGTTTGCCTTTTTTTCTAAAAAATAAGAGAGAATAAAAGGGCACGATGTTGGGTGGAGGGAATGTGAAGAGGATCTTGGTGAGTTCGGAAAGGGAGAACTGGGATTAGAATATATTATATAATTTTTTAAAGTTTATTTAAAAATTAAAACTTAAAAGTAATGCATACATAGATACATAGATAAAGTTTTGTATGAATAGAATGAAACTGGTGTACATTCACAAATTTGTCCTTAAATATAAATGAGTTCATATTTTTCAAGAACATTTTGCATCATCAATAAATGATGGCTAAATTCTTCAAATAAATACAGATTCATCATCACTTTTAAGAACTGAATGAGATGTCCTGATTTCATCATAATTTAGTGTATCAGTTCTCAAATTTTGGATACTTAGGTTGCTTCCCAATGTTAAAGTATACATATATAATTTACCTGACAGGGAAAGTTTATGCAATTGATTTTCCAGAACATACTGGGGCAGGATGTGTATACCTAGATATTCTATTAGTGAATTTGCATATATGAAACCTAGTTTAAATACATATAAAAAACAAATGAACAAAAATCATACAAGTTGGGAACTGTTTGCAAGAAACATGGCAGGAAACCATGACTGCTAGAGCAAGGGTGTGACTCCTGAATTTGTTATCTCAGTGGCCTGTGCAAAGTGTCTTCAACTCCCAGTGTTGGGTTAAATGAGAATGCCCTTTGTTATAACTCATATGTCTGAATACTTGCCCTCCAATTGTTTAACTATTTGGAAAGAGTTAGGAAATGTTGCCTTGTTGAAAGAGATATGTCACTAACAATGGATCTTCAGATTTCAAAACTCCTACAATTTCCAGTGCTATTTCCACATGGTTGTGGATCAAGATGTGGGGCTCTCACCTCTAACCCTCTGAAACCATAAGCTAAATTAAATGTTTTCTTTTATAAGTTGTTTTCACCATGGTGTTTTATCACAGTAATTGAAAAGTCAGAAGTTGGTTCCATAAAATGCTGTGAAAGACCTGGTCCTGCTGTTTCTTGGAGGAAAATGGAAGACTTTTTGACTTTGGAACAAGAAAATATAGAATACTTTAAATGAGCTTAATGAGAAATTCTAGTAGGAACTTGAAAGACAGACTTCTGAGAAAGTGGAAATTATAAAGCCCATTTCAAAGGGGAACAATATTAGAAACTACCTATAGAGACTATTTTGGCCAAGAATGTGGCGGCTTTCTGTTCAAATCCTATGATGCTGCTTGAGGCTAAATTTAAAAAGCAAAGGGTTAATATTCTTGGTGATGGAGGTTTCCAAGCAGCCCAGTTTTGACTCTGCCATGTGTAATCACTTTTATGCAGATCTAAAATAAAAAGAGGCAAGTGGGGGCAAAAGAAATATAAAACAAGCAATTTGAAGACAATGAAATCCCGAGAAAATGTACTGTTGGATCCAATAGTTCTGCTACTACACATGAAATGGTTAAATAGAGGCCTGTTCCTAAATAGAACAAAGGGAATGGCTTCCTTCTGGAAAAGACCCTGCTCAGTTATGCTTTCAACTAGTGACAAGAAAATGTTCTGCTCCTATAAATCAACAACAAATCTAACTGCGATGAAAGCAATTCCAGGGTGTCAGAGTTGGTAGTCATATTTGGCAGTGCCATCCATATGGCTCTGACTTTAGATTCATGACCGATACCTGAGTAAAATCGTTGTGTTGTCTTCCTCTATAGCTCACTACAGCCACTGAAGCCATGCATGTGACTAAAGTGTTCACGAATGGACCTGAGAGGCAATTGGGTGAAGGTATGAAAGTGAAATCTGGATTGCATTAGAGATTCCAAGATGTTAGAAGTAACAGAGCTGTGGCATTTCTACCAAGAGGAGCTACACACACTGAGTAGAACTAGTCCTTAGGAGAAAAGTATAGGTGGCCAAGTGTTAAGGGTAGAGCAAGCTAAGCCCTCCAACCTCAGACATAAACCTACATGGTTTAGACTTTGCCCTCCTGGAATTTGGTTTTATTTTGGTCCGGTATTTCCTCGCTAACCCTCCACTCTTCCTGTTTCTATTGATAATGAATATTTTGTAGCACTGTATGTTGAAAATATGTAATTTTCTTTCTTATTTTATAAAGCATTACAATAAGGAGACTGCTGTTGTCTCAGAAGACTGGATTTTGGACCTTTAAACATTGTTGTGAGTGCAAAAGACAATTAGGACTTTTGAAACTGGACTAAGTGCATTTTTCAATATGCCACAAACCTGTAGGATCAGGGAGTGAAATGTGCTTATTTGAGTGAGAAGACCATAATATGATCTTTTGAATAATTGGTCCCCAGTTGGTGGAATTGTTTAAGAAGGATTTGGAGGTATAGCCTTGTTAGAATAGGAAGTCTGTCACTGTGGACTGACTTCGCAGTTTCAAAACACTTGTGCAATTTATTGCTCTCTCTCTTTCTCTCTCTCTCTCTCTCTCTCTCTCTCTCTCTCTCTCTCCCTCCCTTCCTCCCTCCCTCTCTTCTCCTTCTCTCAAGATGTGAACTTTCAGCTATTTCTTCATTCCATCATCATGAATTCTAACACTATAAATTGCTAAGCCAAATTAAATGTTTTCTTTAATAAATGGCCTAATTGCTTTAGGCATGGTAGCTTTTGTTTGCTTGTTTTGTACCAGTAGAATATCAAGTAAGGCACTCTCTGTATTTCAAATTTCTTTTCTCGAGATACAAAAATACTACTAGTACATCTATCTGAGACTAGTTATTATGAGTAACCAAAAGTACCCTGAATTATATCATATACCTTGAATCTTAAACATAATTTTGTCTATAAATATATAAAAAATATAACTTCCTAATATATCTAGAGTATAGAGATCAATATGATCACTATCTAGCCAGTAAATAAATTAAATGATATAACAGAAAAGATATGCAGTAAAAATATAGATTAAATTTTTAAAAAGGGTTCCATGTATGTATTTTTTAACTGAGAGGTAAATCCATTAAGTAAGCTTTGGACCATGTAAACCATCCCTTAATTTGGAATAGCATTTGATTGTCTCATTTCAATAACAATTTCAGTGCACATATTCTAAACCACAACAAAGCTCACCCTTTCGGATATACTTCTGTTTCTGTGAGTGTGTGTCCAGAAAAAACTTAAAATCTGTTTTAATTCTAGACCATATATATTTTTCCCAAGGTCACATAAAACATGCAGGTCCAGAATAACGAGGCTATGAGTTAGACTGAAAATTCTAATTCTACCATGAATCAACTAACAGTAATACTGGAACAAAGCTTCTATTAAGTCAAATATTTTAACTGCAATAAGAGATAATTTCTAGCACTACAGACTGCTTATGTAGATTATAGAGTGTTTTACACAGAGCATAGTATCATGTAATATTTTAAATCACTAATTTTTAAAAAAACACAAATTAAATATTCAAAAATGATTTATATATATAAAATACTTTTTTACTATGTTCAGTATTTCATATCATAAATACTGCCATGTACATTCTAGTCCATATACTATTTAGTCATAGTGAATATTGTTTTGGTGCTGGCAATCAAATGAAGTGTTCTCCTTGTGTACTTATTTCTTATGGACTATTCCGTTATCATTTATTCTTCTTATATTTGTAAATAAATACTTCTGTGATTTTTTTATATTATTCCACTTTATTTAATTGCCTGTTTATTGAAGGCAGTTTCTTTGCAGTGGCAGGACTCAGACATAAGACCTTGTGCATATTCCCAAGTATTCTACCACTGAGTTACATCTCAAGATCTATTCTTCAATTTCTAAGTTTCATACAGTACATATGTGATATATTTATAGAATACAAGTATTTGTATCTCATAAAATCTGTGAGTCTACAAGTAAGACATTTCTATACTTATAAAATGATATACACATAGGAATATAACAAACATAATTTCTTTGGTTAGAATCTGTTTTTTCCTCTTAGTATACAATCTTCCCGCCATCAAATATTTATTACATGTTCCCAGGCACTTAGCATTTGCTAGAGGCAAGCCTGAATCAGTTCCTACCCTTGAGGTGTTGACACACAAGGGATCTTCTCACTATTAGCATATCTAAAGCATAAAAGATATACACATATGTACAATGACTCATGAATAAATTCAAAATGATCGCAAACTTTATAGAGGAAATAGCTATGTCCACTGGTAGCAAATGAAATCTGTTAAAAAGTGGTAACTTGCTCGAAGCTCATATTTTCTAAAATAAAATAAAAAATAAAAAGAAAAAAGAAAGAAAGCAAAACCAATAACAAACAAACAAACAAATGAACAAAATGTGCAAAAACGAAACAAACAACAAAAGCAAATGACGCAGTCATATGTTCTAAGGGAAGGAGCACACAAAGGCTAGGCAGAGCAAGAGCACTGCCTGATGTCAGTGTAACTGCAAACAGCGTTCTCTACGCATTATGTAGTCTCTATACCTGCCATTTTTGTTACCCTAACTAACTCTATATTTTAAGATTATACATTAATTACACCAATCCCCCTTCTCTTTTTTAAGTTGCAATTATTCCATGTAAACTTACTTTCAGTTTCTAACTCAGAGCCTCTATTTTCATTTTTTGTTACATGGGTGTGAGGGTATTTGCATGTTTGTGCACATACATGTTCCTAAATACACAGATGCAACGTTCTCACTCTATATAATCTTATTTGTATGTATGTTTTCAGGGCTGACCATTGTGCTCTTCCCTAAGAAAGACATTTTCTCACGCTCTCTTCTCATTAGTTTTAGTTGCTTATAGTCCTTTGTGTAGGATTGAGGCCCATGGCTTTTCCCTGTCCTCTTTAGCAGCTCCATTGTGGTTGTCCTTGTTAAGCTCATGTGTTGGGATCAATGGCTACCTATGTTATTAGACAACCTTCTCTAAATTTTCCTTGTGAAGACAGCAGGAGATCAGGTGACTACTTAATTCTTACTAGCTATTGCACAAACCATTACAGAAAATAAATTATAGCATGCCAAGTAATATAGTATAAAAATTTACCATTCTCAAAAAAATGAATGTAAAAATGCCAAGTGATGTGAAAGATCTTTATTGTGTTCTGCAACAAAACATTCCCCAACATCTAACAGGGTTGAGATGCTAGGGTGTCTTTTGTTCTGCAATCCATCCACTGTGTCTCGCACAATACACTGAACTCAGAAGTGCTGAAATACATCATTTTTAAATAATAGATAATCAGAAGCCAGGAGTTACTCTCGGTGCATGAACTTGCTAATTTAAATATGAATGACCGTGAAAGTATGTGGAAGCATGTGTTGTATAACATCCCATGTTACAGTCAAGATCTGATTTTTTTAAAAAGGCAAGAGATTTCATTTAGTCAGGTGTCCTCACACTATGCATAGTTTGGAATACACCATTTTACTGTTCTATCTGGAAAGGAACAGAGTGAGGACATGGTTGTTTGATAATAAATATTTAGGAGTGTAAAGTTTCACCATTTAAACTTTTTCATATTCAGCATATTAAATACAAAACTCATATGTGTTTGCTATGAAATGGGAAAAAATTTTAAAGAAAAGGGAACTTCCCAGAGACCCCTGTCCAGTGGGGTCACTTGGACAATATGAAAATGCCCTCTCCTCCACACATACAACTCCCCCACATACATACAATTGTACCATTATTTCGTTTCAGGAGATTCAGATAAAGTATCACCTTCCTGTGAAGGTCTTCCCTTCTGATTCTTCATCTCATGTTCAGGAGTTTGAAGCACGTGACTGCTCCTTTGCTCTTCTGCTTGACATGTTCTTAATACATGCCTATATTGAACATCATATTCCGTTTTCAAACCGAAGTGATATATGGCTCACAAAAGTCACATTGATTGGATTTTTTTCAGTAAATCTACCACCCTTCTATATAAGGGGCATTGACTCTCATTAAAACAGGAAAAGTAGCACTGCCCGAACTGGTAAAAGAATTACATATATGAATATATTTAAAAGATATTGATATTAGTGCAGAGTGAGCTCATACTCGCTGTTACGGTTACTATCGTATTATAATCTTTAAAAATGCTCACTGTTGCATTTGTTCAGTACTTGTTTTGTCTTTGTTTTTGTTTGTTTTGTTTTGTTTAACCAAGAAACAAGGCAAAGGAAGGAAATTAGAGCCGTAACACTATCAAACGCAGCAAAGGAGAGCAAGTTCTTTTGTTATTTAACTCATCGGAGCTACAGACTACCAGATGTAAGCATGTTAAGTAAGGAAGACATAGTGTGGGCTCAGAATTCCAGAGCAGAGTCCATCCCAGAAGGACTGGCATTGTGGCGGGACTTTGAAGCAGTGTGTTATATTTTTTCTACCATCAGGAACCAAGAGCAAAGGAGGCTGGAGCTCACCTCATGTCTCCATTATATTTTGGGAACCCCAATCTATGGAATGGTACAGTAACGTTAAGATTGGTTTCCTCATCTCAGTTAACCATAAAGAATCTCTCACAAGTATGACTGGAAATCAAACTGTGCCCCAGAGGCACAGCGACAAACTTGTCTTTAGGTGATTCTGAATCCTGCACAGCTGACAATGTCAACCTTCACACAGGTTGTATTTTTTTCCTTATGTGTGTATGTAGATAAGAATAATATATTACATCCAAGCACCAAGAAACAAGCCTTAACTCTGAACAGGCATGGAATAATTGGGTTCTATGACTACACAATATTTTAAAATATTATGTAAATGCAAAATAACAAATTATCATAATAAATATTGTAAAACTTCTCATGTAATCATTTCTCATGTTCCTTGTTTAACCAAAGCTAATATTTACGCTTCAGCTGAAGATTAAAAATAAATAACTTCATGAAATTTGTAGTATCTTAATTAATCTAATTTCATACATAAAATCTATTACTCAACTTGGCAAGAATCAGATGCAATTTTATTATCAATTTAAAATTTAAAAATCTAATTGACTAATTTTCAATCATATAAGAGTAAAAGGAAACAAAAAAAGAATTATTGCTTTCAAAGACATCCTTTCTGCTTTTTCTACTCAAAAAGGACTCTGATTAAAATTTTTAGCTTTGGCAAGCAGTTATCCAAAAATATGATCAAGTGATAAATAGATGAGAAATTCATGACTAAAGCCCAGCTTTCTGCTGTGCTTTCCACATATTTTTTCAACCAAATTTGAGTAATTATTTTTACAATACTGACTGATGTAAGTCATTTCTGAGCAGTATAGAAAAATCAAAATGTGAAGAAAACATTTATATTATGTTGAGCCGGTGGATAAGTTAATTCCCCAAAAGTTCTTCAATTTAATACGTTATCACAAATTTAGTTTCCCAGAAAGTAAACTCAAAGATGGAGATGATGGATATTTATGAAACTGGATGCTTAACAAAGAAAAGAAGCAAAGGGAAAGTTTGAAGTTCCTCTTAGGTTCAATGTCAACCTTGGCTGAACCCAAAGGGATTCCTGGAGCTAGAATAGACCTCTGTTTTCCTCAGTGTTGGAACCAAAAATAGCCATGTCTTTATATTCGCAGCCCCATTATTCATGGGTGTGGTCTTGGAGAAGTTGGCTCTGTCTAACTGAGGCAGTTTCTGAAGGAGCCCAGAGCTACAGATTAACTGCCAGTAGTGTCCTGGCTATCTAGATAATAAGTCCTTCTTTGAGGGAAGAATTGGGTAAAATTGGATGAATAGTCAAATATTTTCCTGTCATCTCTCTAATGTTCATTTGAACAAGTAGAGATATTTTAAAGCAATCCTACAAGGAACATTCTATATGTATTCTTCCTCATTCCTCTCTTTGACATGATTTCATGAATTTTTTATATCAAACATGTATAACTTCCTTCAGTAAATCGTTACCATCTATCCAAACTTGATCATATTACTATTTTTTAAAGATTTACTTATTTTATTATTTTATGTATGTGAGTATACTATTGCTGTCTTCAGACACACCAGAAGAGGGCATCAAAGCCCATTACAGATGGTTGTGAGCCACCATGTGGTTACTGGGATTTGAACTCAGGACCTCTGGAAGAGCAGTCAGTGATCCTAACTACTGAGCCATCTCTCCAGCCCCCCCCCTTTTTTTTAAAGATTTATTCATTTTATTATTTTAATACCCCTACTTTTAAATAATGTTTTTTTGATCACTTTTAATGTGTCATTTCCTTCACATGTGTCTTCTCTAGAATAATAACTGTGTGAATCATATTTGGATCTTTACTATCTTCCATAAGGATCTTCATTTTAATAGAAACATAATTATCATACCACATACATATTGTTTTTTGTTTTGTTTTGTTTTGTTTGGTGAGCCATTGAGTTTTATTGGAGTTATTTACAGGAGTATGAGTGAGGGGTTATTTATAGGAGCAGAAATGATGCAAAGACAGCTGCATCACCAAAGCCAACTCCAGCATGAGTGACAGCTCACAAAAACTGGGAACCTGGAGTGCCCTGCACAGCCTGCAGGCAGCTCAGCAAATTGGGAGTGTCTTTTCCAAATGACTCAATTGGTCTAAAACTTTTCCAAGAAGCTTGGCTGGTTTCTGCTTCTTCCAGGCAGCTGCTCTGGTCCTAGCATCTTATTTGCAGCTTGGCTTGTCTGAGAGTGACTCTTGGAAGTCTTGCGTATTTATTCTTGGGAGGTAGGAGCCTAGTGAAGCTGATCAGTTTCAGGAACTTCCTGTGGATATTTTTCTTTCATTACTTACATTTCAAATGTTATTCCCCTTTACTGGTGTCCCCCCTCCCAAGAACTCCCCATCCCATTCCTTAACACCCTACCTCCATGAGGGTGCTCCTCTACCCACCTACCCACCCACCTACCCACCCCTCCCCTCCCACCTCCTTGCCCTGGCATTCCCCTAAACTGGGGTATTGATTTTTAATATGCTTTTATTAAAAGGGAATTTTATTGCTTTCTCCACTCCCTTTCCTCAATCTAGCCCCTCCCAACTACCCTTTGTTAAACCTCTCCCATCAGCCCTACTCTTAAGTTTGTAGAATCTTTTTATTTGATAGTTATTGTTATATACAGATATGTATATATTTATGTGTTTAACAAATATATACTTGTTATTATATATTTATATATGCATGTGTATAACACACAGACACACACACACACACATACACACAATTAGCTAACCCCAATTTTCTGTTTGTTTTATATGTTTTCAGAGTTGAGTATTCTTCATTGGGCAACCAGTAAGTATTCTCACACTTGGGAGAGGCTGGTTCATTCTCCCAGCAGTCATTACGTGACTGTAGCTCTTTCTCTAGTGATAGGACCCAATGAAGTTTCCCTCCATCCATGTCACTCACATATTACGTGCAGTCAACAAACTATCTAATTGGATTAAAAACCCACTCAACAATTTCAAAAGAAATTTTCTTGGCACTAAAACCTTAGCTAGATTCCCAGGGCTTGTGAAGTTATGAAATGAACCTTAGAAAAGATTCTACTTACATCAAGTTGCTAGACTATCATTCAAAGTCTTATCCTTTTACCGACAACAAGAGTAACTACCAATCCTTATCAAAGAAGCCTCTCTACTCCACAGGAAAGTACGAAGGGACATAATGCAGAGATCAAATTACTCTAATACAGATAAGACTGACCTTGTCTTCTGTTTCCTGCTCTAATTCTTGAAAATGAGGTATTTGACAAGTTTAGAAAAAATGAATTATTTTTGAAAACTATTTAAACAGTAATTTTAATTGTTTTATTTGTATAGCTTTATTTTTTATTACTTAACCTTTTCACTGATGTGACTAAATACCTGGTGGAAAAATATTTAAGCAAGACAAAATAATTTGGGTTCATAGTTTGGAGCGGTTCATCCTATGGTCCCTTCACCTACTGCACTAATTGGAGTACTGCAACACTGGACATGGCAGACCCTTTCTTCCCTTTCTAAAGGACAGTAGGCAAGCAGCACGACCAACGGAGGAGCCTGAAGTAGACCATCCTAAGAACAGGCCTCTAGTGACCTGTTCTATTCCTACTTGTCCCTACCTCATGTTTTTAGTCCTCTTAGCAATGTGATCGTGCATTGACTCTAGCAAAGGGTAAATCCATTGATTATGTTAGAGTACTAGTGCTCTGTGTTTTTATGCATGCCACTAGAGATACAACCAGAGGTATGCTTTATTTCCTTGTTGTTTTTCAAAACCACCACTTGACAGTCAAACTTAACCATCAAAATACATATGGCAATACAGACAAATTATATGCAGTTGATTTAAAAATATTTATTATGATAAAGCAAATTGACTACATTGTTATTCTTTAAACTTACTTTAAATATTTTAGACCTTTTAAAATTAAATCCGTTACTTGAGAGTTTTATCGATGTGCAAAAATATATTCTGATCACAATCATTTCTCAGCCTCTCTTCTCCCAAAGCCAATTAGTTCGTAATCCACTGAGGGCCACGCACACAGGTATGGGTTTTTAGAAGTGGAATTACCCACCAGAGCACTGGGGATTCACTAGTAGCCACATTACTACAGGCAATCCTTTTCCAGCAACCATCAACAGTCAACAGTTTCCCAAGATATGGTGGGACTGAATTTTGACAAGCCAGGTCTTGTACAGGAAGTGTCAGCTGCTCTGAGCTCATGACTACAACTTCTATGTCATGCCCAGAAGACAGTGCACCAGTCTCCCTCCCTAACTTCCAGGTCTTGTGTTCTTCCTGTTTCACCTTGTGTGATGAACTCTGACACTCAGAGGAGGTAATATAGATGTCCCACTTAAGGATGAGCATTCAACAGTCACTTATTCTCAGCACCCTGTCCAACCATGAGACTCAATATTAACTACTACTCACCGGGGGAAAAAATAATAAAATAACACTTAGTTGAACTGCTAATTGTCCTGCTTTTGCTTACAGAGTGGTAGGGTAAGGCCACCATTCCTGGCTATTATGTAATTTTAAAAGAGCCAAATAGTACACAGTGAGATTATAGCCTATTAGCTATTTCTAGAAGTAGAAAAAAAATCCTCTTATTTGCAGTATCGTATTGATACCCCAATCCCTTTTCCTCCAAAACCTATAGGTTATAATCCTTCAAATCTTATGTCCTATTAAAGATGAAATATTAAATATTTCCCCCTCATGTTTGTTTATGTTTATTTAGTAAAGTAAATATACTGAGTGTAAAAAAAAAGAGATGAGCTAAAAATGTGTGGGTTTTAAAGCAATCCTCGCGTGTATTATTCTGTAAAATATGTCTGCCCAAAATCCTCTTCATCACTGTCATCAGTGCGTTAGCATTGAGATTCTTTTATACATTTGATGAAACCCTTGGGTTCTACACACAATTCCTTCTACAC
The DNA here is from genome assembly GCF_021556685.1 of Rattus norvegicus. Taxonomy (NCBI): domain Eukaryota; kingdom Metazoa; phylum Chordata; class Mammalia; order Rodentia; family Muridae; genus Rattus; species Rattus norvegicus. Next base: position 14,957,071 of record NC_141535.1, read on the forward strand.
ACAGACCATGTTATAAGCAAATATGAATGTGTTCATACATGTATACATTCAAATATATATGTTATACAAATGATACATTCAGTATGAATTTATCCTCAACTTATCTCAGAACTTTAATAAAACACATTGGAATAGATATAAAAATTCCTTACTGAGGTTAATGTAGATTTATTAAAATTCAATTTCATTTGTCATTTTAAAATTAAAGGTATATTTTGTTTATATAGATATTTTATTATATAATTTCCTAACACAAGACCAAAAAACATCTTTAGATATGTACATTGTTAGTAAAAGCAAAACAATGATTAAATAAACTGTATTCACCTTGCTTAATGTATATAGCTTCTTGATTCGAACAGCAGGCAAAGCAAAATTCTGTGTTCTTTTTCCCAAGACAAAAAGAAATCATATTTATAAATTAAGCTGATTGAAGTAAGTCAATCTTGGATATAGTTAATATTCAAATTAAAATGCCAAATTGGCAATTAATCTTTCAACAGTGAAAAAAGACAGGAGAAAATTCAGGGCCTGGAAAGATATTCTAAATTCTCACTTTCAAGTGTGTCCAGTTTCTAGCCCAGGTTGTATCTGAAGAGATGGATTTCCCCTTTTCCTTTTCTACTTTAGCACTGGTATTGTCTGAATCCCAGAGTGAGCAGCAATACATCATCTTCTTCAACATCTGCTAGAGCCCCCTCTCCTCCTAATCTGCCCAGATCCCCAAAGCCTTTCCCACCTGCTCTATCGCCAAATGCTCGTTATAGCACACAGCTATGCCCTTCAGTGCCCTCCTTCCCCATGTTCAAGGTTAAGGCAGAACAATGACTATTATTAAGTCGGGCTTTAGGAATATGAAAGCAAACTGGGCAAGAAGAGGAGGAGGGGTGGTGGAAGCACTGGGTAGGATGCCAGATGAGCTGGCAGGAAAGAGAACTGCTAAAATTCTGTGGCCAATTTTCCAGTCGAAACATGAGTCACTGAACAAAGATGCCCTAGAAATAAATAGCTTCCCTGTTCAGTGCCTAGTCCAAATGAAGACCACACCCTTTGGTGGTTTGGTGTCAAGGTATTTTCTGGTATGCCTTTGAACAGCTAGTGGTAAAAGCATGATTAAAAATGGCCAGTTTCAGAAGTCTGGCAAATCAAGAAGTTGTGTTTACTGCTTGGCCAACTGTAAAGTGTCAGCAGTTGGATGTTGTCCTGTCTCCCTTTTTTTCTTCTCAAACCACCAAACTTCTCCTACTTGCATCATCGGACCAACTGCCAATGGAAAAGCTGGGGTAGGATGGATTGGGCTTTTTAGGAAACAGGGAGATTCAGAATTCATCGAAAATGTATTAAAATTTCATTATACTTTTTTCAATTGAAGACATGTAATCAAGGGTAAGAGAAGAGATGAGGGGATACTTTATTTCAGATGACCTTCTTGGGAAGTTTATACCCTTCTTGCTTCTGCCACCGAGGTGCAAATTCCCTCTTCATTTTCAACATGTTTTAGAAGATAAATGTCATTTCCTCATTAACATTCATAGGAAAATTCTTGAAGGAGTTCAGGCATGTGACTCTTTTAGAGACAATTAAACATGCTACAGGAGCTGACCGCTCCAGAGTGGTCCAGTGCAGACCACTGAACAGTGTTCCAATGCTATCAAATCCCTCTCTGTGATTCTTTATCTCCTGGAGAAAATAGAAAGCCACAGGTTTACCAAAGACTACCTAGTAAGATTCTACTTGTTTTCATCACCCAGGATACCAAGGAAATGTGTCATGACAGCCAAAGAGTGACACAGTCTGAGCAAGTGACAGACCGCTAAATCCAGTCACTTCTCCCCAAAGATGCTAATGCAACTGAATGTGACATCATTAGTGAAGCCAGCAATGTATAAACCACCAGAGACAGCTAGAGCTGGAGCTGGTGGCTTGCTGTGTTAATGACAGCATACCTGTACCGTCACATTACACTTAGAAGATTGTTGTATTTACCTTTCATTTTCTTAAATTCCACATTTGAAAATTATATCTAATTTTGTAGAGACATGTTTTTCTTCTAAATTTTTAAACAAAAAAGAAAAACAGATACATTGCAGAGTCCCGATTCTCACCTGGATTGATAAGGTTGTTTTGGATAAGACAGATATATAACCGTAAGTTTAGCTGGATTGTGAATATTTAAGGAATAGAATTTGAAATCTGTCCATCTGTCCAAGATGTTCTATATGTGATCATAAATGCGTTAGCTTATCCCTCTGCTTCTTGGCTGTCTTGTTTATGAGACTGGGAAGTAGTAAAGCGTATTTGAATGAAACATTATGTAGACACAGATTTGAAGATATATAAGAAAAGCATGTTTTGGGGTTAAGATACAGTCCACAGATCGCATGAATCTCAGAAGAAGGATGAACAAAGTACAGATGCTTTAGTCCTTCTTAAGAGCGGGAACAAAAATATTCATAGGAGAAGACATGGAGACAAAGTTTGGAGCAGAGACTAAAGGAATGGCCTTTCAATGTCTGCCCCACCTAGCGATCCATCTCATATACATGCAGCACCAAACCCAGTCAATATTTCTGATGCCAAGAAGTGCATGCTGACAGGAGTCTGATATAGCTGTCTCCTGAGAGGCTCTGCCAGAGCATGACAAATACAGAGGCAAATGGCTAGGAGCCAACCATTGAACTGAGAATGGGGTCCCTATTGGAGATTTAAAGAAAGTATTGAAGGAGCTGGAGGGGCTTGAAACCCCATAAGAACAACAATACCAACCAACCAGAACTCCTAGGGACTAAACCACTACCCAATGAGTACAAATGGACAGACCCATGGCTCCAGTTGCATATGTAGCAGAGGCACCAATGGGAGTAGAAGCCATTGGTCCTGTCAAGGCTGGACCTCCCAGTTTGGTGGAATGTCAGGATGGGAGGGGGGGACAGAAGGGGTGGGTGGTTGTGGAGGGGGAAAAAGAAAAGCATGTTTTCATTGAGGTGAATCTCGTGAACCCAAGAGGCGCCATAGTGTGGTTATCCCCACCTCCTTGCTTACTTTCTGATTAGTTTCCAACTATAACACTGGGTGAGTTTGGTTTTATGGCTGCTATTTTGATTGGATTTTATTTCAACTTATAAAATGGGGGTAGTAATCATTGCTAACCTTCTAACAACGTTAATATAAAAATGAATGACAGAGTTTTGGGAAGTGTTTAATACATAATAGGATACCATTAATTTGTTGAGGGCCATCTGTTGATATAAATAATTACTTAACAAAACCCGGTAGCAGGCTGACTTCCCACCTCAATGGTTTGTGCTCACAAATGAAAGACACACATTCGCAGTCTTTATGTTACAATATGCCTTAAGTAGCTCAATACTTAGGCCACTGCCTAACTCCCACTACTTCCTTCCGACAATTCCACTCTCCATGCTCCTTCACACAGCTGGCGGCTATGCGCATACTCTTCGCTTTTATTGGTTTTTTTTTGTTTTTGTTTTGTTTTTAGTATGCCTTTATCTGTTCAATAATGGGGCCACTGACTAACCTCCTCATGGTTAATCCACATCCTGCCCATAATCTTGAGTTATTACTTACTAAACTCTATATTCTATTTTGGCTTGTCTGGACCCAGAGGGCTGCCCACTGGGCTTCAGTCTGGGCTATGCTCTCCTGATTCCTTCACATAGTAGACATTCTTAATCCATTTTACATTATATCATTTATGTTTACCTTATTTTTACTAAAAAACATGATTTGGCTTTTCTTTTCTTTCTTCTTTTTCTCATTATTACATGTTCAGTCAAGTTTTACAAAGAATACTATTCTGCCTTACTTATGCTATATCATATCATTGCCTTAACTAGAGCTGTATCATGTGCTGCTACAGCAATAGGGATCCCAAATTAGAAAGACAAATAAATGACTAAGACTCATCTTGCTCTTCCATTAGAAAAAAATCATACTAAAAAACAGTGGCATAGCAATAGATATAAGTATTCCTAAGGTTTTGGAGGTTGTGTATCCAAAGTCAGACATTAGATATGAGGAGTTTTAAGGCCCATTCCTAACTTACACAGGGAGGTATTCTTTTTTTTTTCATCTTTATTAACTTGAGCATTTCTTATTTACATTTTCGATTGTCATTCCCCTTCTTTCCGGGCCAACATCCCCCTATCCCCTCCACCTCCCCTTCTATGTTGGTGTTCCCCTCCCCATCCCCTTCTATATCGGTGTTCCCCTCCCCATCGTCCCCCCATTACCACCCTCCCTCCAACAATCACTTTCACTGGGGGTTCAGTCTTGGCAGGACCAAGGGCTTCCCCTTCCACTGGTGCTCTTACTAGGCTATTCATTGCTACCTATGAGGTCAGAGTCCAGGGTCAGTCCATGTATAGTCTTTGGGTAGTGGCTTAGTCCCTGGAAGCTCTGGTTGCTTGGCATTGTTGTTCATATGGGGTCTCGAGCCCCTTCAAGCTCTTTCAGTCCTTTCTCTGACTCCTTCAACAGGGGTCCCATTCTCAGTTCAGTGGTTTACTCTGGCATTCGCCTATGTATTTGCTGTATTCTGGGTGTGTCTCTCAGGAGAGATCTACATCCAGTTCCTGTCAGCCTGCACTTCTTTGCTTCATCCATCTTATCTAGTTTGGTGGCTGTATAGGTATGGGCCACATGTGGGAGCCTGCCCCACAGGGAGGTATTCTTAAAGAGAAGGAAAAAATAGTTCTCTAGATCTTCCGATTCTGAGAACATTGACCTTACTACAAGGGAATTCAACTTCCTTGATCCCAGTTGGATCTATTTACTTTCTGAAGGCCCTTTATCCAAATATCAACAACGCTGGTGCAGTGGCTTCAACATGTGAATTTTAAGAAGACAAATTTCAGTTCAGACCAAACAGTTATTACAAAGTATGAGACCTGATTTAACAGGTTGGTTTAAAGGTTTCTAATAGAACTCATACATTTTAAGTAAGCGATAGTTCAGAACTGTAACTGTGCCTATGAAAAGATAAGCCCTTTATATGTCTTTAACAAATTCTCCCTTTGTTCTTCTTGAGACACTCTCAAAGATAACTTCTCTGAACACTATTTGAAACTGAAAGTGTGATGAAAATTCTAATTTTTTCACTCATGGTAACTCCCTACTACATCCTATTTCATCCAGTTTTTCTATATCCACCTTCATTTCCTGACAAATATCTAACCTGTTCAATTCAGCCTTCCTCAGGACAGCTTCTGACTTTCCTTCTATGGTACAGAAATTCTTACCATACCTTTGCTCTGATGAGTTCTATCCAACCTTGTCTTGATGATGTCCTCTCACTTTCCGGATACTTCAACTTTCCTGACAATTTCCTTCTAGATTCTACCTCTGTGTGCTGTAGGGGAGGGGCCGGGTGGTTCTGATGCTTTGATCGGGAATCTGTGTTTACTGATGCTAAAGGTTCTTGCCTACAATTGTTTTTTGATCTATCAATAAAGATGCTAGTGGCCAGTGACTGAGTAGAAGGAAAGAAGTGGGACTCTAAGGTTCCTGTGGGCTAAGAGAGATCAGGAAGAGAATCAAAACACTTGGGATAGGGGGTAGGGAGAGACACGGAACAGAGTCAGAGCTGCAGGGGAGATCTTCCAAAAGCAGAAAGGGAAAGTAGTCCATAGGTTTCATAGAAAGTAACTGAGCAATTAAGTTGAGAGCAGATTTAGAGGTTTTGAACAAGGAGTAAAGGTAAGGGAACAGTAGCTACTGAAGGCTTAGAAGTGCCCGGCGATTGAGCCAATAAAGTAGGTTAAAAATGAACTAATGTAGCTCCCTGCCTCCAGCTCACTGCTCCCAAACCCCGTGGGAGAGAGAGCTCACCACCCGGACTCCTGAGACTGCAGAGCGAAAGAGACCACCAACACTGCCCACCCCTGCCCACATCCCTGGCCCAAGAGGAAACTGTATACGGCCTCTGGGTTCCCTTAGATGAGGACCCAGGAGCAGCAGGTCCGCTCCATCTGAGACACCACCGGAACCTGAAGGGACCAACCTGATAAACAGTTCTCTGCACCCAAATCCCGTGGGAGGGAGAGCTAAACCTTCAGAGAGGCAGACACGACTGGGAAACCAGAAGAAACTACACTCTGCCCACATCTCTGACTCCAGAGGAAAACATCAAACACCATCTGGGACTCTGGTGCACGGGGGCTTCCTGAAAGGGCGGCGCAGGTCCTCCTGGTTGCTATCCCCACAGAGAACTCATAAGCAACACCCCACGAGCAAACTTGAGCCCTGGGACTACAGGTAAGACCAACTTTTCTCCTCCAAGCGACCTGCCTGGTGAACTCAGGGCACAGGCCCACAGGAACAGCTGAAGACCTGTAGATAGGAAAAACTACACGCCCGAAAGCAGAACACTCTGTTCCCATAACTGGCTGAAAGAAAACAGGAAAACAGTTCTACAGCACTCCTGACACACAGGCTTGTAGGACAGTCTAGCCACTGTCAGAAATAGGAGAACAAAGTAACACTAGAGATAATCTGATGGGAGAGGCAAGTGCAGGAACCCAAGCAACAGAAACCAAGACTACATGGCATCATCGGAGCCCAATTCTCCCACCAAAGCAAACACGGAATATCCAAATACACCAGAAAAGCAACACCTAGTTTCAAAATCATATTTGATCATGATGCTGGAGGACTTCAAGAAAGACATGAAGAACTCCCTTAGAGAAATGCAGGAAAACATAAATAAACAAGTAGAAGCCTACAGAGAGGAATCACAAAAATCCCTGAAAGAATTCCAGGAAAACACAACCAAACAGTTGACAGAATTAAAAATGGAAATAGAAGAAATCAAGAAAGAACACATGGAAACAACCCTGGATATAGAAAACCAAAGGAAGAGACAAGGAGCCGTAGATACAAGCATCACCAACAGAATACAAGATATAAAAGAGAGAATCTCGGGAGCAGAAGATTCCATAGAAATCATCGACTCAACTGTCAAAGATAATGTAAAGCGGAAAAAGCTACTGGTCCAAAACATACAGGAAATCCAGGACTCAATGAGAAGATCAAACCTAAGGATAATAGGTATAGAAGAGAGTGAAGACTCCCAGCTCAAAGGACCAGTAAATATCTTCAACAAACTCATAGAAGAAAACTTCCCTAACCTAAAGAAAGAGATGCCCATAAGCATACAAGAAGCCTACAGAACTCCAAATAGATTGGACCAGAAAAGAAACACCTCCCGTCACATAATAGTCAAAACACCAAATGCACAAAATGAAGAAAGAATATTAAAAGCAGTAAGGGAAAAAGGTCAAGTAACATATAAAGGCAGACCTATCAGAATCACACCAGACTTTTCGCCAGAGACTATGAAAGCCAGAAGATCCTGGGCAGATGTCATATAGACTCTAAGAGAACACAAATGCCAGCCCAGGTTACTGTATCCTGCAAAACTCTCAATTAACATAGATGGAGAAACCAAGATATTCCATGACAAAACCGAATTTACACAATATCTTTCTACAAATCCAGTGCTACAAAGGATAATAAATGGTAAAGCCCAACATAAGGAGGCAAGCTACATCCTAGAAAAAGCAAGAAACTAATCGTCTTGGCAACAAAACAAAGAGAAGAAAGGCACACAAACATAACCTCACATCCAAATATGAATACGACAGGAAGCAATAATCACTATTCCTTAATCTCTCTCAACATCAATGGCCTCAACTCCCCAATAAAAAGACATAGATTGGCAAACTGGATACGCAATGAGGACCCTGCATTCTGCTGCCTACAGAAAACACACTTCAGAGACAAAGAGAGACACTACCTCAGAGTGAAAGGTTGGAAAACAACTTTCCAAGCAAATGGTCAGAAGAAGAAAGCTGGAGTAGCCATTCTAATATCAAATAAAATCAATTTTCAACTAAAAGTTATCAAAAAAGATAAGGAAGGACACTTCATATTCATCAAAGGAAAAATCCATCAAGATGAACTCTCAATCCTAAATATCTATGCTCCAAATGCAAGGGCACCTACATACATAAAAGAAACCTTACTAAAGCTCAAAACACACATTGCACCTCACACAAAAATAGTAGGAGATTTCACCACCCCACTCTCATCAATGGACAGATCATGGAAACAGAAATTAAACAGAGACGTAGACAGACTAAGAGAAGTCATGAAACAAATGGACTTAACAGATATTTATAGAACATTCTATCAAGAGCAAAAGGATATACCTTCTTCTCAGTTCCTCATGGTACTTTCTCCAAAATTGACCATATAATTGGTCAAAAAACTGGCCTCAACAGGTACAGAAAGATAGAAATAATCCCATGTGTGCTATCAGACCACCACGGCCTAAAGCTGGTCTTCAATAACAATAAGGGAAGAACGCCCACATATACGTGGAAGTTGAACAATGAGTTGAACTCAACGATAACCTGGTCAAGGAAGAAATAAAGAAAGAAATTAAAGACTTCTTGGAATTTAATGAAAATGAAGGTACAACATACCCAAACTTATGGGACACAATGAAAGCCGTGCTAAGAGGAAAACTCATAGCTCTGAGTGCCTGCAGAAAGAAACACGGGAGAGCATATGTCAGCATCTTGACAGCACACCTAAAAGCTCTAGAACAAAAAGAAGCAAGTACACACAGGAGGAGTAGAAGGCAGGAAATAATCAAACTCAGAGCTGAAATCAGCCAGGTAAAAACAAAAAGGACCATAGAAAGAATCAACAGAACGAAAAGTTGGTTCTTTGAGAAAATCAACAAGATAGATAAACCCTTAGCCAGATTAGTGAGAGGACACAGAGAGTGTGTCCAAATTAACAAAATCAGAAATGAAAAGGGAGACATAATTACAGATTCAGAGGAAATTCAAAAAATCATCACGTCTTACTATAAAAGCCTATATTCAACAAACCTTGAAAATATGCAGGAAATGGACAATTTCTTAGACAGATACCAGGTACCGAAGTTAAATCAGGAACAGATAAACCAGTTAAACAACCCCATAACTCCTAAGGAAATATAAGCAGTCATTAAAGGTCTCCCAACCAAAAAGAGCCCAGGTCCAGACGGGTTTAGTGCAGAATTCTATCAGACCTTCATAAAGGACCTCATACCAATACTACCCAAACTATTCCACAAAATTGAAACAGATGGAGCACTACCGAATTCCTTCTATGAAGCCACAATCACTCTTATACCTAAACCACACAAAGATCCAACAAAGAAAGAGAACTTCAGACCAATTTCCCTCAGAACATCGACGCAAAAATACTCAAAAAAATTCTCACAAACTGAATCCAAGAGCACATCAAAACAATTTATCCACCATGATCAAGTAGGCTTCATCCCAGGCATGCAGGGATGGTTTAATATTCGGAAAACCATCAACGTGATCCATTATATAAACAAACTGAAAGAGCAAAACCACATGATCATTTCTTTAGATGCTGAGAAAGCATTTGACAAAATTCAACACCCCTTCATGATAAAAGTCCTGGAAAGAATAGGAATTCAAGGTCCATACCTAAACATAATAAAATCTATATACAGCAAACCAGTTGCTAACATTAAACTGAATGGAGAGAAACTTGTAGCAATCCCACTAAAATCAGGGACTAGACAAGGCTGCCCACACTCTCCCTACTTATTTAATATAGTTCTTGAAGTTCTAGCCAGAGGAATCAGACAACAAAAGGAGATCAAAGGGATACAGATTGGAAAAAGAAGAAGTCAAAATATCACTACTTGCATATGATATGATAGTATATTTAAGTGATCCCAAAAGTTCCACCAGAGAACTTCTAAAGCTGATAAACACCTTCACTAAAGTGGCTGGGTATAAAATTAACTCAAATAAATCAGTAGCCTTCCTCAACACAAAAGAGAAACAAGCCGAGAAAGAAATTAGGGAAACGACACCCTTCATAATAGACCCAAATAATATAAAGTACCTCGGTGTGACTTTAACCAAGCAAGTAAAAGATTTGTACAATAAGAACTTCAAGACTCTGAAGAAAGAAATTGAAGAAGACCTCAGAAGATGGAAAGATCTCCCATGCTCATGGATTGGCAGGATTAATATAGTAAAAATGGCCATTTTACCAAAGGCGATCTACAGATTCAATGCAATCCCCATCAAAACACCAATCCAATTCTTCAAAGAGTTAGACAGAACAGTTTGCAAATTCATCTGGAATAACAAAAAACCCAGGATAGCTAAAACTATTCTAAACAATAAAAGGACTTCAGGGGGAATCACTATCCCTGAACTCAAGCAGTATTACAGAATAATAGTGATAAAAACTGCATGGTATTGGTACAGAGACAGACAGATAGACCAATGGAACAGAATTGAAGACCCAGAAATGAACCCACACACCTATGGGCACTTGATTTTTGACAAAGGAGCCAAAACCATCCAATGGAAAAAAGATAGCATTTTCAGCAAATGGTGCTGCTTCAACTGGAGGTCACCATGTAGAAGAATGCAGATCGATCCATGCTTATCACCCTGTACAAAGCTTAAGTCCAAGTGGATCAAGGACCTCCACATCAAACCAGACACACTCAAACTAATAGAAGAAAAACTAGGGAAGCATCTGGAACACATGGGCACTGGAAAAAATTTCCTGAACAAAACACCAATGACTTATGCTCTATGATCAAGAATCGACAAATGGGATCTCATAAAACTGCAAAGTTTCTGTAAGGCAAAGGACACTGTGGTTAGGACAAAACAGCAACCAACAGATTGGGAAAAGATCTTTATCAATCCTACAACACATAGAGGGCTTATATCCAACATATACAAAGAACTCAAGAAATTAAACCGCAGGGAGACAAATAACCCTATTAAAAGTGGGGTTCAGAGCTAAACAAAGAATTCACAGCTGAGGAATGCCGAATGGCTGAGAAACACCTAAAGAAATGTTCAACATCTTTAGTCATAAGGGAAATGCAAATCAAAACAACCCTGAGATTTCACCTCACACCAGTGAGAATGGCTAAGATCAAAAACTCAGGTGACAACAAATGCTGGCGAGGATGTGGAGAAAGAGGAACACTCCTCCATTGTTGGTGGGATTGCAGACTGGTAAAACCATTCTGGAAATCAGTCTGGAGGTTCCTCAGAAAGTTGGACATTGAACTACCTGAGGATCCAGCTATACCTCTCTTGGACAAATACCCAGAAGATGCCCCAACATATAAAAAAGACACGTGCTCCACTATGTTCATAGCAGCCTTATTTAAATAGCAGGAAGCTGGAAAGAACCCAGATGCCCTTCAACACAGGAATGGATACAGAAAATATGGTACATCTACACAATGGAATATTACTCAGCTATCAAAAACAATGCCTCAATGAAATTCATAGGCAAATGGTTGGAACTGGAAAATATCATCCTGAGTGAGGTACCCCAACCACAGAAAAACACACATGGTATGCACTCATTGATAAGTGGCTATTAGCTCAAATGCTTGAATTACCCTAGATGCCTAGAACACATGAAACTCAAGACAGATGATCAAAATGTGAATGCTTCACTCCTTCTTTAAAAGGGGTACAAGAATACACTTGGCAGGGAATAGACAGGCAAAGATTAAAACAGAGACAGAAGGAACACCCATTCAGAGCCTGCCCCACATGTGGCCATACATATGCAGCCACCCAATTAGACAAGATGGATGAAGCAAAGTGCAGGCCGACAGGAGCCGGTAGTAGATCTCTCCCGAGAGACACAGCCAGAATACAGCAAATACAGAGGCGAATGCCAGCACTAAACCACTGAACTGAGAATAGGACCCCCGTTGAAGGAATCAGAGAAAGAACTGGAAGAGCTTGAAGGGGCTCGAGACACCATATGAACAACAATGCCAAGCAACCAGAGCTTCCAGGGACTAAGCCACTACCTAAAGACTATACATGGACTGACCCTGGTCTCTGACCCCATAGGTAGCAATGAATATCCTAGTAAGATCACCAGTGAAAGGGGAAGCCTTTGGTCCTGCTAAGACTGAATCCCCAGTGAACATGATTGTTGGGGGGAGGGCGGCAATGAGGGGAGGATGGGGAGGGGAACACACCTAAAGAAGGGGAGGGGGAGGGGTTAGGGGAATGTTGGCCTGGAAACCGGGAAAGGGAATAACACTCGAAATGTAAATAAGAAATACTTAAGTTAATAAAAAAGGAAAAAAAAAGACTGGTACCAATCTTCAAAAAAAAATGAGCTTATGTGTGTGTTTGTGTGTGTCTTTTATGTGCAGATCTGAGGTAGCTCCTGGGTGGGAACATACATGAGACTCACCAGGAACTTAAAGCAGCATAGACAAAATAGACGTTACAGTGTACCTTATCATACTTCTCTAATTTCTCATTTTCCTTTTATAGAAATTAATTCAAGTATGTTTCTGCATGCAGAATGCCCCATTTCTAGTTTCTCCATCTCCTCTGAATATCGTGGTACTCTAACATCTTTAGGTTTTACTTCTATATCTCGAAGATAATATCCAACATTCAAAATGCTTTATTACTCAGAATTTAATGGAGGACCAAGTTACAGAGAAGGTGAAACAGGGGCAATAAGGTTTTAATGACTGACAGAATGAACAGTTCAAGAATAATTACTGCATTTAACAAGTTTTTATGGAAGACTTAGGATCTGCTCTTTTATTTCAATGAACACTCTGTATTTATACTGTGTTGGGGGGGCGTGGTGAAGATGCTTCCTCCTTGTGTGTATGTGACACTCCAACTGCTGTAACCAACTAATTTTACCAAGGCTATTTGGACATCTGCTGACTACCAAATGTGTAAAGTTAATTCCATCAATATTTCCTCTTTTCTTATGTCCTTCATTTACATACTATGTTAATAAGTTCGCCACTTTTTTTAGGAACTCAGGTTCAAATCTCCTTTATTCTCTAGATACATGTGTTTGGTGATAACCACAGCCTTTGATCCTGCTTGTGGAATTTCTCCTTTACTTAATGGCTCCATTTGGTTCCTATCACTGTGCAAATATCTGCTTCATTTTCTGTAGTGATTATATTCTTTTAGTGAACCATTTTGTGTTGTCACCAAAGACAACATTATGAGCCATTAGTTTTGTATAGTCCTAATTTTCACATTTATCTCATGGTTTTGGAATATGGATTTTTATAACTATCACTGGAGCATAAGGTTTCCTTTTCTCTCTTTCTTTCTTTCTTTCTCTCTTTCTTTCTTTCTTTTTTTCTTTCTTTCTCTCTCTCTTTCTTTCTGTCTGTCTGTCTGTCTTTCTTCCTATACATCATTTTATTTGTTTATATTTGAAATCTTATCCTCTTTCTTAGTCTCCCCTCCATGACTCCATATCCTTCAACTTCGTTTCTAAGAAGGTATTCACCCACTCATCCACCCATCCACCCACTCCTGCCTTACCCCTCTAGCATCTTGCCATCTCTGGGACATCAAAGCTCCACAAGGACCAAGCCTCCAATGGATGCCAGATGAGGCAGTCCTCTGAGGCCATGGACATGGGGTTTCATCCCTGGGAGCTCTGAGGAGTCTGGTTAATTGATGGTGTTGTTCTTCCTATGGGGTTTCAATCCCCTTCAACTCTTTCAGCCGTTCCCCTAACTCTTCCATTGGGGTCTCCAGGCTCATTCCAATGGTTGGTTGTGAGTATGTGCATCTGTCTTATTCAGGTGCTGGCAAAGACTCTCAGAGGATAGCCATACTAAGCTCCTGTTTGAACACACATCTTGGCATTAGTAATGGTGTTGGTGCTTAGCGTCTATAGATGGAATGCATGGTACAATGGGACTGTCTCTGGATAGCCTTTCTTTCAGCCTCTGCTCCATTTTTTTGTCCCTGCACTTCCATGTATGTGTTTTGGTTTTCAGTGTCAACTATAAAGTCTCTTGAGCCTCAACTATTTGAAATGCTTTCTTATTACAGCCCAATTCTGCTTAATATTTCTTAATGAATTTAGTCAACCTGGTATAGCTGTTGTCTTCAAAGAAGCAACTGTCATCCACACTTTTTCCACTTTTGAGAATATTCCTTTAAGACAGGAGATGGAGAGATATACAGAAGGTCAGGGAAACGAACAGAAGTGTGTAGCAATGGGGAAAGGGAACTGGGAGTATCTACCAGAAAGTCCATCATGTCAGGAAAGCAAGAGGCTCCCAGGACTCTACAGGGATAAGATTAGCTGAAATGCCCAACAAAGGAAGAGAGAACCTGTAGAGACCATATTCAGAGGTTAGGAAAGGCCCCTGATTGGGGCATGGGGCTACGCACCCATCATTTTACCCCACAATTGCTACTATCCAAAGGAAGTATAGGGACAAAGAGTGGATCAGAAACCAAAGAAAAGGCCATCCAGAGACTGCCATGGATGTGGGCATCCATCCCACATGCAGCCACCAAATCTCAACTCTATTGCTGATGCCAAGCATCGCTTGCTAAGAGGAGCCCAGTATAGCTGTATCATGAAAGGCTTTGCCAGAGCCTTGCCAATAAATGTGTGGATGCTTGTAGCCAATCATCAGACTGAACACAGGGACACCAATGGAGGAGTTAGGGGAAGGAAACAAGAAGCTGAAGGGATTTGCAACTTCATAGGAAGAACATTGCCAGTCCCCCAGAACCCCCAGAGCTTCCAGGGACTAAACCATCAACAAAAGCTCCATCAACCATGGCTCCAGATACCTATGTAGCAGAGACTGGCCTTCTCTGGCATCAATGGGAGGGGAGGTCCTTGGTCTTGTGAAGGCTCAATGTCCCAGGCTAGGGGAATGCTAGGTCATTGAGGTGGGAGTGGGGTGTGGCATCCTTATAGAAGGAGAGGGAATGGGACAGAGGTTGCAGAGGGAAAACAGGGAAAGGGGTTAATATTTGAAATGTAAATAAATAACATAACCAATAGAATTGTTTTAAAAAGTAGTGTCAATCTTGCTTGAAGTCTTCTCTCTTTCTGGAGAGTATAGAAATTCTGGTGAAGAAATCAAATAAAGTCTCTGGTTTCCTGAAGAAAGATATTCTCACAAATTTACAGGAAGTCTACAGAACTCCAAATAGATTGGATCAGAAAAGAAATTCCTCCTGTCACATAAAAGTCAAATGCACAAAGCAAAGAATGAGTATAAAAGCAAGAAGGGAAAATGGTCAAGAAACATATACAGGTAGTCCTATCAAAATTACACCAGACTTCTCAGCAGAGACTATGAAAGCTAGAAGATTGTGAGAAAATATCATACAGACCCTAAAAGAACACAAATGACTGCCCAGGATAGTATACCCAGCAAAATTCTCAATTACCATAGATGGAGAACCCAAAATGTTCCATGAGAAAACCAAATTTACACAATGCATTTCCATAAAACCAGCCCTAAAAAGGATAACATATAGAAAACTCCAACACAAAAAGGGAAAGTACACCCTATAAAAGCAAGAAAGTAATCTTCGTACTAACCAAAAAGAAGATAGACACAGAAACATAACTTTGCCTCTAACAACAAAAATAACAAGAAGCAACAATCACTATTTCTTAATATTTCTTAACATCAATGGACTCAATTCCTCAATGAAAAGACCTAGACTAACAGACTGGATACATAAACAAGACATAGCATTTTGTTGCAAACAGGAAATGCACCTTCTCAGTGACAAAGACAGATACTACCTCAGAGTAAAAGGCTGGAAAAAGGTTTCCAAACAAATGGTCGCAAGAAACAAGCTGGAGTAGTCATTCTAATATTGAATAGAGTTTCAACCAAAAGTTATCAAAATGATAAGGAATGATACTTCATATTCATCAATTGAAAAATCTACCATATACTTCAGTAGCTCAAAGCACACATTGCCCCTCACACGATAATGGTGGGAGACTTCAATACCCTACTCTCGGTGATGGACAAATTATGGAAACAGAAACTAAACAGAGACACAGTGAAACTAACAGACGTTATGAACCAAATGGATTTAACAGATTTCTATAGAATAATTCATCCTAAAACAAAAGAATGTACCTTCTTCTCAGCACCTCATGGTACCTTCTCCAAAACTGACCATATAGTCAATCACAAAACAGGCCTCAACCAATATAAGAAGATTGGCATAATCCCATGCATCCTATCAGATCACCACGGACTAAGGCTGGCCTTCAACACCAGTATCACCAACAACAAAAATCCTGCATACACAAGGAAGCTGAACAATGCTCTACTCAGTGATAACTTGGTCAAGAAAGAAATAAAGAAAGAAATAAAAGACTTTTTAGAGTTTAAGGAAAATGAAGGCACAACATATCAAAACTTATAGGACACAACGAAAGCAATGCTAAGAGGAAAACTCATAGTTCTGAATGCCTCCAAAAAGAAACTGGAGAGAGTATATACTAGCAGTTTAATTGCAATCCTGAAAGCTCTAGAACAAAAAGAAGCAAATACACCCAAGAGGAGTAGAGTGCAGGAAATATTCATGGTCAGGGCTGAAATCAACCAAATAGAAACAAAAAGAACTACACAAAATATCATCAAAACCAGGAACTGGTTCTTTAAGAAAATCAACAAGATAGATAAACCCTTAGCCAGACTAACCAGAAGGCACAGAGACAGTATCCAAATTAACAAAATCAGAAAAGAAAAAGGAGACCTAACAACAGAAACTGAGGATATTCAAAATATAATCCAATCCCACTACTAAAGCCTATACTCAACAAAACTAGGAAACAGACAATTTTTTAAATTAGGATCAGATAAACCATCTAAACCGTCCCATAACTCCTAAAGAAATAGAAGCAGTCAATAAAGTCTCCCAACCACAAACAGCCCAGGACCAGGTAAGTTTAGTGCAGAATTCTATTAGACCTTCAAAGATGACCTAATACCAATACTCTTCAAACTACTCCACAAACTAGAAATGGAAGGAACACTACCCAATTTGTTCTATGAAGCCACAGTAATTCTGATATTACAGTCGCACAAAGACCCAACAAAGAAAGAGAACTTCAGACCAATTTCCTTTTTGAATATCGATGCAAAATTACTCAAATTCTTGCAAACTGAATCCAAGAACATATGAAAACCCATTTATCATGATCAAGTAGGTTTCATTCCAGGGATGCAGGGATAGTTCAGTATAAAGAAATCCATCAATGTAATCTACTACATAAACAAACTCAAAGAAAAGAACCACATGACCATTTCATTAGATGGTGAAAATGCATTTGACAAAATTCAACAGCCCTTCGTATTAAAAGTCTTGGAAAGATCAGGAATTCAAATCCCATACCTAAACACACTAAAAGCAATATATAGCAAACCAGTAGTCAACATCAAACTAAATAGAGAGAAATATGAATCAATGCCACCAAAATCAGACAATTGACACGGTTGTCTACTCTCTCCCTACCTATTCAATGTAGTACCTGAAGGTCTAGCCAGAGAAAATAGACAACAAAAGGACATCAAAGGGATACAAATTCAAAATACCACTATTACCAGATGATATTATAGTATACTTAAGTGACCCCAAAAATTCTACCAGAGAACTCCTTCAGCTGATAAACTATTTCAGCAAAGTGGCTAAGTATTGAATTAACTCAAAAAAATCAGTAGCCTTCCTCTACTCAAGGGACAAATAGGCTGAGTAAGAAATTAAGGAAATAACCCCCTTCACAATAGTAACAAATAATATAAAATATCTTGGAGTGACTTTAATGAAACAAGTGAAAGAACTGTATGACAAGAACTTCAAGTCTCTGAAGAAAGATATTGAAGAAGATGTAAAGATCTCCCAGGCTCATGGCTTGAAGGATTGATACAATAAAAGCATCCATCATGCTGAAAAAAATCTACAGATTCATTGCAATATCCCAACTCAACTTTTCATAGAGTTAGACAGAGCAATTCTCAAATTCATTTGGAATAACAACAACAACAACAAAAGAAAAAAGAAAAATAAAAGAAAAAACATGGAGAGTTAAAACAATTCTAAGCAATAAAAGACTTCTGGGGGAATCACCATCCCTGACCTCAAGCAGTATCACAATAGTGATAAAAACTGCATGGTATTGGTATAGAGATAGACAGGTAGGTCAATGGAATAGAATTGAAGTTTCAGAAATGAACCCACACACCTATGGTCACTTGATCTTTTACAAAGAAGCTGAAACTATCCAATGGAAAAATAAAAGCATTTTCAACAAATGGTACTAGTTCAACTGGTAGTCAGCATGTAGAAGAATATGAATTGTTCCATTCTTCTTTTCCTGTACATAGCTCAAGTCCAAGTGGATCAAGGACCTTCACCTAAAACCAGATACACTGTATCCAATAGAAGAGAAAGTGGGAAAGTGCCTGGAACACATGGGCACAGGGGAAAGTTTCTTGAACAGTACACCAATGGCTTATGCTCTAAGATCAACAATCCCGAAATGATACCTCATAAAATTGCAAAGCTTCTGTAAACAAATAAAATGATTAGTAAAATTGATGTTATAGTCACACACACACGTACTCATGCAGGCACACACACAAATGCACAGTGAGAAATACAAGCAGATACACAGAGAAGCACAGATATATAAGCATAAAAATATACACAAATACAGATGAACTCATTCAAACTTAAACACTTTATTACATTAGAGACTTCTGCTATTTCTGTCTAGTCTAACAGGTAAGAGTTAACTTTGTGCTCAGAAACAGATTTAATTTATATACTCGCCCTTATTCACCAAGAGGCTTGTTAATCTGGTTCTGGGAGTATTGGTTCAAATAATGTGGAATAAGAGTTAACAAATATCTTTGGAATAATCTATAATAAAAATAATTAAATTAATTCTCAGAAAAGTTACATAGTTTTGTTACTATATTTTTCTTAGATTGGCTACTTTAAATAATCATAATATTACCAATGGCTATAATAAGCAACCTTTCAATGAATAGATTTACTTGTAGACTATCAGACCTATGTTCCTTCTCCTGTTCACTGAAAGTCCTCAAATATTCACACAAAGTAGGTAACCATGACTTTCTTCATATAATCAGATATGATGTTAAGAGGAACGAAAGTTTGAGACAAGTTCCAATCCTTTGAACAAGAGAATATGGTTACATTTAATTTATAATGGTATTATTCAAATTTATGAATATTTTATCTGTGAAAATAATTACATCCATGAAAACTGTGCATATTAAAAACTATGTACTGATTAATGGTTTTTTAAAAAATAAATAAGATTAAATTTTAAGGAGGTGACAGTTAATCAAAGCTGCTTCCTATTAGTAATTTGCATATTATACATAACACCTATGTGAGGGGTTGTCTCTATTGACAAAAAATAACATTGTGACTGTGAAAGAAACTAAATTTCTTGATAGAGATTATAAAATCTTTTCCTTGCTAGTTTAGCAATTTAAGAAATTTTAAGTACCAGAAGTGAAGAAGAAATATAAAATATGGGTTAAAAATGCATTCAGTCTTTGTAATGAGAGCTAGTGTTCTGAAAGTATTCAAAACATACACTATCAGAAAAGCACACTTTTTTTTGAAAGAGAAAAGAGAAGCTTGACTCTGTGAAGTCTTCTGTAGGTGGCCATGCTTGGGAGAGTCCCATGAAAGTCTTGGTCCACTGCTGAAAGTTTCAGATGGGTTACAGACTGTTTCCATGTGTGTTTCCTTTCTGTTGACAGCTTCCTGTAAGGCCTCAGGTGCTCTGCAGGAGTCCTTGCCTACACCACTCAGAGCAGTTGTTTCTTGATTTGAATTAAGTTTCATGGTGTGTGCTCACCCGGCCTCTGCTGTTTTGAGAAGGTACTGTACTCTCAGCCCTATTACTTAGCTTAACTTCTCCACATTATTACAAAAGAATTTGTTAATCAAAAGAAAATATAAACAGATCGAAATAAATGTTATCCTTTTAGAAACTTAAATTACCAGGTATACTTTCTTTGTGCAATTGCCATATGCAGATTAAGAAAGAGAGACAGAAGGAAAGTAGATGGTTGGCCAAGCAGGAATTTAAAGATGCATATAGGTTTTTTGGCTTCATCTATTCACAGACTTTTCTAAACACTGTCACCTCATTATTAAGAACCTGGCCTTCACACGAGATATAAAGTTTAAAAAATACTTCTTATCTCCTACATATTTCTCAAAAGAGCATATTCAATATTCAAGACTGTAATCAGGTTACAAAGGGTTGTATATTGGCTACACACTGGAGATGAGTCTGTGCATCTAGATACTTATGTATGATTTCTAAGTGTTAAAATTACAAATTATGGAATGAAACAAAAATATACTTGAATTTTCACTGAAGGTCATAAGGATAAGAATTATGTTCCTAAAGCAATGTATTTTGTCTAAAAATTAGCAGTTTCTTATACATGCTGTTTTCTACAATGAGTTCACATGATGGGGAGAACTGGTGCAAATTATTTTTGCTATATATTTGAAAAGTCAGAGAGACAAATCTGAAAGAGTAAGATTTAAATGGTCTTTAAATATCTAAGTGGCTTTGTATAAACATCTCCAGACCAGATGATATAAGTAATTAATTCTTTATTTTAGTTCATATGGAAAAAGATTTTAAATTCCAGTGTCATCTTAAATTTTCAAAAAAATCTTTGATAAAAAATTTTAAAATAATAGTATAATTTATAAAGTTTATTCAAGTAAGTTACTAAAATTAATATGCCATCATTTTACAATAATACTTTAGCTGTTAAATTAGTGATCAACGTTTAAGAAATTGATGACTACCAAGTAGTCATTGTCTAGTCATCATAGTGGTGACCTGTTTGGGCTTTACATATCTATTTGGGAAAATTAATATAGTTCTGGAAGATGGTCCATTATGTCAAATGGAGGCACAGGTATTTGGGAAGCATTGTGTTTAAATATTTTGGAAAATAAATGAGCTGAAGTGGTATGTTATACAAAGGTACTCAATATGAAGTATGCAGAATACCATTATGATAAGGCATAAGTACCCAAGATTCACATAATTATAAAAAGAACAAAATAACATTTATTACAAGGTATAAAATAATTTGCAAAGTGGATATTTGAAATGTTATGAAGTAGAATCCAGGAGGCTCTCTGGGGCTAAAATTTATGTAGAAATGGATATTATGACATAGCTTTTGAAGTCTATTATAGCTATATTTTTATAAACACACACACACTCATACACACACACATGATGCATTAATTCCATCGTCACCAGTCACAGAGTGAAACTAAGGAACTGGAGGTCTTTGAAATCTCAGGCAATCTAATGTTTATTATCTATGAAACAAACTATAGGAAGAAGCATTGCACACTTAAAGAATTTAAGTCAAATCAGCCAGGAAAGTTGGTGAACTATATTGAATCAACTATGTCTTAACTATATATTCAAATATTTTATATAGCTGCAAAACATTTGGAAAATGGAGATTTTGCTTTTATTTAAGCAAATGGTACACAGATAGACAACTGAATAAAAATATTTCTTTGGTTGGAGAAATCCTGCTTTTTTTTATTCTTAGTGGACTAAGCAAAATAGCATATTTATATCCACTAACTGAAGCCCATGTTATGGCTGTGCATGTTAAGTATGAATCAGGAGCCATAGCATCAGTACCAAATGCTTTGTGCATGGCCAATATTAAGCTTTTTTCTGAGTGAAATTCTCTGAGCTGAACCAAGCAAGATTTCCCCGCACCACTTCTTTTCAACAACACAAAATATGGGTCCATCAAAATATTTTTCTGAGGAAAAACAATTATCTAAATACAGTGCAATTGTAAAATTCATTGTGCTTAGACTTGAGATTCGTTAAACTCGAAAGGAGAGGGCCGCTTGGCACTTGTACATTACTGGAAATTCCCCAAACACAGACAACAAAAGCTCAGTCAGTTTAATCAAATTATCAGCTTTTCCTCAGTCTGTGTTTAGTCTGTGTTTGTCTAATGTCCGGGTGCATATTTTCTACTTAAGAAAATCAATAAATCTGCTGCTTTTAAAAAAGGCACATTTCAAATGCAGTATACAGCGTTCTGCACTATCTGATCCAGCAATCTGTCTGCCTCTGCCCCACAGAAGGAAAGAACAAGAAATATGCCTGATGGTTTTGTGCGATGATTTGGAAGCTTGTGTTTAAGGGGGGAAATGATGCATCAAAATATGTGCGCCGTTCTCCACACACAGAAGAGTGTAGCATGAGAGTCTTCTGCCTAGTGAACAGCTATTGTCTCATGGACAAACCTAGTGAACTCTTGTTAAGCACCTCGGTTTTGTTGCTAGAATAGTTATCATTGTAATATTCTTTCATTGACATAGTTGATATTTCTCTGTCTATCTTGGTCTGACAGCATGGTCTCTTTATTGTTTGAGTTTGTTCTATAAATGTTTGCCCTGTCTTTCCAATAGATAATATTCACATTTCAAACAGGAAGATTTCCATTTTGAAATAATGACATTTTTTCATTTCTAGGTTCTTTTTAAGTTCTTGGCTTTGGGGCCTATGATAATAGTTTGATACTTGTTACTCTCTTGTGTAAATAACCCTAAATATTAATTTTGTTAAATAAGTTACTGTTTTCCCTACACAGATTGCTAGGTAACATAAACCAAAATACAAGGTTGTCTTGGATCCCAGCAAAAAAAAATGAGAGGTTTGCCAGGAAGAATTTGCTTTTCATCTGATGGACAGTATTGGGATTAGTTACATGTTCTTATCTACAAGGCTAGATCAATTTGAACTTGAGAAAAACCTATAAAGAAGACAGGTATTTTGATAGCAAGACAAATTTCCCTTATTGTTTGAAACTTACGTATACCAGAAAATACATGTTATTTTCGTGTTATTCTTCTTATCAACCTATAAATGATAGATTGCTAGACATCAATTATTATATTCACTAATATACTAACCAGGGCCTCTGATTTAAGGATATATTCACTAGGAAATCCTTAGAAAAGAGCTTGTAAAGTTACAGGTCTCCAATTTCAAAGTGAAAAACTGGCCAACTGTGGCAGCATGCCAGATTTGGGAACCAGAGAAGTAGCACCGTGTGTTCCTCCTCCTCATTGTAGTCATGAGAAAACAGGGAGAAAAGAAAATAAATGCATTCTGTGGACATGCCAGGTATTAATCAAGTAACTTTGTAAAATCTCTGTAGCCAGTTTCCATTGATGAGGAGCAAAATGAGCATTTTCTGGGAAGAAAAAAACAGAGGATCTTGGGTCTTTTCCCTATTGAGAAAGTTAGGTTCCCTCATCTCCCTCAAAGTTATGTAGGCAAGTGCTGCATTTGCTTATTATAAAGATACAAATTTATCATTACTAAGTAACTTTTTTGCTAGTTTCTAAAGATTTGGAAGAGATACATTCCTTTAGAGAGTTAGGCTTCCTGGGCCCGATTTGCTGTTTTCTCCTACTGTTTATGTACAGAATTTCTAGTCAGAGTGTAAAAAGGTGTTCCTTCTGCAGAGAATCCATTTAGTAGAACAAGCTAATAGGCTGACCAGTCATTAACTAAAACACAGCTGGGGAGAGGCTATAATCCCCCAATTTCCTTCACAAATGCAGTAAATAAATATTCAAATGAAGCAGTGTGCAATTTGCATATGTGTTAAACAAAAGCCCAGCTGAAGATTTGGTTGTAAAGCTCTGTTTCTGCTTCTTCTTCTACCTACAGTGGCTCTACCTGGAATGTCTCCTCTACACAAGGTCCCAGACCTCTCCAGAAATAGAGTTCTCTTTGGTCTTCAAGAATTATCTTAGAAAATTCCTCTTTCAAACCCCTACCCCCTTAGCTTTGTCATCGAGGCTCCCTTTTATGATCTTGAGTATGTTTCATATTTTTTCAGATACTTTAAACTGCAGTATATGTATGTGTAATGAGTATGTGCAATAGAAACACTGTGTTGGGTGGTTCATGGGTAGAACTTTAATTTGCTGACCATGGAACAAGAAGTACTTAACTAAAGCTTGCAAGCTTCACCATTGATAGATGTAATTTGTTAACCTCATGGCTTTCAGGAAGAATTCACATCAGAGCAGCCCGGAAAGTCTTCATTCTGTCCTCAGAGGTTCCTATGAAATGCTGTAACATAGGATGCTCTTCGTTTAATTATTCCTTAAACTGAGCCTCAATATTGCTACAAATTCCCCACTCTGCCTCTTCTTTCCCTCCTCTGCTCTTGTTCAGTGATTGTAATTTCTAGACTTAGATTCTAGGGCACACCTGACCTTAGGCTCTGCTGGCTTGCTTATCCTGAAGCAGTGTGAGGCCCTCCCAAG